>NW_019942726.1:31988-71975 GCF_002910315.2 Salvelinus sp. IW2-2015 | reverse complement strand
CAAAAGTTTCACAAGATTGCTGACCCCCGCCGCCCTTTGCCCCACATGATTTGGATCACTGCCAGTAGTCTTTAGCCTTAGCAAGGTAAATAGAGGGTTCGTAATACTATGTCGAAGAAGGCACTCAGTGTAGCGTAACTGACGTGAGTAATTCCCGTCAATCGCCCATAAAGCAAGTATATATTTTATTTAAATGTTTTGTCATGAAGGTTGCACAGCATTCACATGAATTGCAGAGCTAGGCGGAATACAAAGCAAACATTAAACTATACAAAGCGTAGCTAGTACCTGACCCTTATGTGCTCGTCAAGATGGAATATTGTGCTATCGTGTACTGGTTGTAATCTCCAAGATTACGCATGCGTTTAGAGCAGTGCGTAGGGTGGCCTTTCAATGTCCCGGTGCATAAGGGTTTAGGCGTTTATAAGCTGAAGTCCAAACGAACAGAACTACACTCTCCATTATACATTGTCTTAAATATATTAAATGGTCTGTTGCAAAAGCACAATTGTCGCTAGTGAATATTTTTTTTATTTTCCACTTTAACCAGGCTAGCAAAGATATAGTCACACCACAGAAACCGGAATTGGTGCTACCGGCTTTAGCTTTGCAAATTCAGCTATTGTTGGCAGCCTGCCATATGAACAAACTAGGTTATAAATTTTCAAAAACGTTGGGCACGACATGTGTTGTGTAAATGTGTGTGTGTGCAGCTAAGACGGTCCAAGCCAGCCAGCCAGCCAGCCCAGGTAGAAAAATGTTCAGAAAAAAGACGGACATCAGTAGTATTTTTCAAGGACACAAATACGCAAAGTAAGAACTCTAGTGCCTACTATTCAAAGACCAGTTGATACAAATGTTCAATAAGAAAGAAGTGAAATGCTAATGGAATGTTTTCACAAACTGAATGTCAATTAGGGCAGGAGCAGGCAACAGATTGGCACACAGACAGCAGAGCTGTGGACAGACTAGGCAGGGACAGACTGGCCAGGGACAGACTGGCAAGAGACAGGGAGTCTCAAGGTCAAAGTTTGTTGACGTTCTTTGTTTTGGCAACATTATGAAAGGTTTCTCCTTTTTTTTACTTGTAATAATAGGGACATAATTGGAATGCCAATGGATTCCCCAGCTCTCAACTTTAAAAACTGGTGAACTTAACTAAGATTTGTTTAGGCAATGGTATTGCGTTGTGATTAATTGTGGTAGTTTGGGTACCGTAGTTAGGAGTAAAGCAAACATTTCCTTATTTCTTTTCTAGGCGACAGACTGAAGTAGTAGTATTATAATGATTTAAACAAGTTGGGACAACCCTTCAGTTAACTACTGTACCTAACAATTATCCAGTAGTAGTGATTATGGTCCCTCAATATACATTTAACATATTACAACATAGTCTATGTGTTACAGCACTACTTTTGGTGTCCCCCTCAGGAATTGCTCCTGAGAAAATGTCATGTAATTGTCCCCTCCAAGGTTGATATCAGATTTTCGCCCCTGCCTCTCACTGTCAACTGCGTTTATTTTCAGCAAACGTAACATGTGTAAATATTTGTATGAACATAACAAGATTCAACAACTGAGACATAAACTGAACAAGTTCCACAGACATGTGACTAACAAAGTTCAGGGACACATCAAAAGTAACAGTCAGTATCTGGTGTGGCCACCAGCTGCATTAAGTACTGCAGTGCATCTCCTCCTCATGGACTGCACCAGATTTGCCAGTTCTTGCTGTGAGATGTTACCTCACTCTTCCACCAAGGCACCTGCAAGTTCCCGGACATTTCTAGGAGGAATGACCCTAGCCCTCACCCTCCGATCCAACAGGTCCCAGACGTGCTCAATGGGTTGAGATCCAGGCTCTTCGCTGGCCATGGCAGAACACTGACATTCTTGTCTTGCAGGAAATCACGCACAGAACGAGCAGTATGGCTGGTGGCATTGTCATGCTGGAGGGTCATGTCAGGATGAGCCTGCAGGAAGGGTACCACATGAGGGAGGAGGATGTCTTCCCTGTAACGCACAGCGTTGACATTGCCTGCAATGACAACAAGCTCAGTCCGATGATGCTGTGACACACACCCCCAGACCATGACGGACCCTCCACCTCCAAATCGATCCCGCTCCAGAGTACAGGCCTCAGTGCAACGCTCATTCCTTCGACGATAAACGCGAATCCAACCATCACCCCTGGTGAGACAAAACCGCGACTCGTCAGTTACGAGCACTTTTTGCCAGTCCTGTCTGGTCCAGCGACGGTGGGTTTGTGCCCATAGGTGACGTTGTTGCCGGTGATGTCTGGTGAGGACCTGCCTTACTACAGGCCTACAAGCCCTCAGTCTAGCCTCTCTCAGCCTACTGCGGACAGTCTGAGCACTGATGGAGGGATTGTGCGTTCCTGGTGTAACTCGGGCAGTTGTTGTTGCCATCCTGTACTTGTCTCGTAGGTATGATGTTCAGATGTACCGATCCTGTGCAGGTGTTGTTACACGTGGTCTGCCACTGTGAGGACGATCAGCTGTCCGTCCTGTCTCCCTGTAGCACTGTCTTAGGCGTCTCAAGGTACAGGCATTGCAATTCATTGCCCAGGCCACATCTGCAGTCCTCATGCCTCCTTGCAGCATGCCTACGGCACGTTCATGCAGATGAGCAGGGACCCTGGGCATCTTTCTTTTGGTGTTTTTCAGAGTCAGAAGAAAGGCCTCTTTAGAGCCCTTAATTTTCATAACTGTGACCTTAATTGCCTACTGTCTGTAAGCTGTTAGTGTCTTAATGACCGTTCCACAGGTGCATGTTCATTAATTGTTTATGGTTCATTGAACAAGCGTGGGAAACAGGTTAAACCCTTTACAATGAAGATCTGTGAAGTTGATTGGATTTTTACGAATTATCTTTGAAAGACATGGTCCTGATAAAGGGACTTTTCTTTTTTTGCTGAGTTTATATAATATATTATATATATATATATATATATATATATATAATATATATATATATATGTATATTATATATATATACACTAGATGACTGATAGGGGCGCTGTGTTGAAGCACCAGTGCCTCCATCTTGGCACTCCACCACTGTTGTAAAAACTAGTTTTGGAAGCGATGAATACATTTACTACTGTCTACATAAGTTTTGCACGTTTATTCTATTACAGACACCTTAATGCCTACTTTTGATAATTAGATTATCTTCCTGAAAAGTATAGTGTATTATTTTTAATTATTAATGTTACTGACCCCATTAGAAGCACAAAATAACTAAAATATATGTATTCTTGAAATACTGTAGAATTCCATTAATTCCTTTGGAGGACTGTCGTACTGGGGAGTTCCAATATGGCCGACGCGTGGCTAAAAAGCCTCTCAATGGCCAATACATAGACATCCAAGGTTTATATAACATATTGGTCTCAACCCTAACCCTAATCTTAACCCTAGGATGTAATACATTGGGGGAGAAGTCCTGTGGCATGCTGGGTAGGGTGGAGCGGGCTTGGCCAAGCGCCTAGGGGACTGCCAAGGCTAAACGATGTTGTTGCCATGGCCGTGGTGTTCTCCTCTCCGGCGAGATGTTTCAGTGTCGTGGAACACCTAGGGGTCTGCCAGAGAAACGCTGCCTGGCCTGGCCTAGTGGATTACTGGGGCTTTGCTTGCATGTGTTCTAAGTGTTTCCATTATGATGAATGCCTCTGAAATCCCCAGGCTGATCCCAGGCCTGTTCCACGGGAGAGCCACAGAGGAGTGGAAGCCCTGCCTAACTCCACCCTGTTGCACTGCATTCCCTCTCTGGGGCTCTCGTTCTTGTTCTCTCCTCTGTCGTGCACACTCTTCCATTTCTTTCTATCTCTACCTTCTGCCCTCTATATGCTCTCTCGTCTCTCTCTCTTCTCTTCTCTCTCTCTCTCTCTCTCTCCTCTCTCTTCCTCTCTTCTCTCTCTCTCTTCCTCTTCTCTCTCTCTCTCTCTCTCATCTCTCTCTTTCTCTCTCTCTCTCTCTCTCTCTCCTCTCTCTCTCCTCTCTCTCTTTCCTTCTCCCCTCTCTTCTCGGTCTCTCTCTCTCTCTCTCTCAATTCAATTCAATAATTCAAGGGGTTTTATTGGCATGGGAAACATGTGTTAACATTGCCAAAGAAGTGAGGTAGATATTATAACAAAGTGAAATAAACAATACAAATTAACAGTAACATTACACATACAGAAGTTTCAAAAACAATAGAATTACAAATGTTATAATTATAATATATACAGTGTTGTAACATGTGAAATGGATAAAGCACGACAAGTTAAAATAAATAAAAGCATAAATATGGTGTATTTACAATGGGTTTGTTTTCACTGGTTGCCTTTTTCTTGTTGGCAACAGGTCACAAATCTTGCTGCTGTGATGCGACACTGTTTGTGGAAATTTCTCCTATAGAGTATGGGAGTTTATTATCAAAAATTGGATTTGTTTTCAAATTCTTTGTGGATCTGTGTAATTGCGAGGGAAATATGTTCTCTAAATATGGTCATAAACTTGGTGGGCAGGAGTTAGAAGTGCAAGCTCAGTTCCACCTCATTTTGTGGGGCAGTGTGCACATAGCCTGTCTTCTCTTGAGAGCCATGTCTGCCTACGTGCCGGCTTTCTTCATAGCCAAGGCTATGCTCACTGAGTCTGTACATAGTCAAAGCTTTCCTTAAGTTTGGTCAGTCACAGTGGTCAGGTTACTGCCACTGTGTATTCTCTGTTTAGGGGCCAATATATCAGTTCTAGTTTGCTCTGTTTTTTTGCAGATTATTTTCCTCACTGTGTCAAGTAATTATCTTGTTTGTTTCTCACTGATTTGGTTGGGTCTAATTGTGCTGGTTTGTCTCTGGGGCCTGTGGGGTGTGTTTGTTTTGTTTGTGAACAGAGCCAGACCAGCTTGCTTAGGGGACTCTTCTCAAGTTCATCTCTCTGTAGGTGATGGCTTTGTTTATGGAAGGTTTGGGAATCGCTTACCTTTTAGGTGGTGTGGTAGAATTTAAACGGCTCTTTTTCTGGTATTTGATAATTAGTGGGTATGCGCCTAATTCTGCTCTGCATGCATTATTTGGTGTTCTACGTTGTACACGGAGGATATTTTTGCAGAATTCTGCATGCAGGAGCTCAATTTGTGTTTGTCCCATTTGTGAAATCTTGGTTGGTGAGCGACCCCAGACCTCACAACCATAAAGGCGAATGGGCTCTATGACTGATTCAAGTATTTTAGCCAGATCCTAATTGGTATGTTGAAATATTATGTTCCTTTTGATGCATAGAAGGCCCTTTGCCTTGTCTCTCAGTGATCGTCTTACAGCTTTGTGGAAGTTACCTGTGGTGCTGATGTTTAGGCCGAGGTATGTATAGTTTTTTGTGTGCTCTAGGGCAACGGTGTCTAGATGGAATTTGTGGTCCTGGTGACTGGACCTTTTTTGGAACACCATTATTTTGGTCTTACTGAGATTTACTGTCAGGGCCCAGGTCTGACAGAATCTGTGCAGAAGATCTAGGTGCTGCTGTAGGCCCTCCTACATGTTGAATGAATGTTGAAAGAATGTTGGATCTCTCTCTCACTCTCTCTCTCTCACTCTCTCAGTCTCCTTCTCCTTTTTTCTCTCTCTCTCTCTCTTTCAGACGCTCTTTGCACTGGCCTGGCCAACTATGGAACATGGACTTCTGACACAGAGAGATCTATGCCACTCATAAACTCAGAATACCTGGTGCTAATATGTGTCCTGATCTTGTACACATTATGACTGCGCCCACATTTTCAGACATGCGTCCAGACATGGTATTAAAATGTATCTTATCCATCCACGGTGTCTGCATTGTGATCAGATTTCCTGGTCCCTCCCTGTATGCAAGTTATTTGACAGACATTCTTTCACAATAACTTTAATTTTGACAGATATTGATGCCATAAGTCAATGTTGCCACCTGTCAATGATTTTAGAGGGTGGAATAATGATGATTAAAATGGTTTTACTGTCCAGATCCATATACATTTGTAAGATATCCAGACACAATGCCTGCCTGACTACCTTCGGAGGTGGGCAGGAAGATCTGATCACAATCAGATCACAATGTGTCTACACCTAATTGTCAAAAGATGTGTACACAATCAGAATGTGGACAAGATCAGGACAAAGGATGCATGTTGGAACCAGGTATAAACGGGGCTAGTGCTACTTAACAGGAGATTATGCATGGTGTAAAACCCTGCCAGTGCTTGGCCCTGCTGTCCCATGTCTAAAGGTGATTGTTAGATCAGTGAGGTGTCAGTGTAGGCCATGTATGACATGAGAGGTCCAGCAGCAGGGTGTGTTACAGTGATACGCAGGCTCAGTTGAGGTAATAGGTTATATGGAGGTCATGTAATTCTAGGATGCAGAGGAGCTTGGCTCACCTCTCTACTCCGCACGAGCTGGTGCTCACTGGTTTGATTAGAGAAACTGGGGGTCACAGGAACTTCCTGTCCATGTGTGTGTGTGTGTGTGTGTGTGTGTGTGTGTGTGTGTGTGTGTGTGTGTGTGTGTGTGTGGTGTGTGTGTGTGTGTGTGTGTGTGTGTGTGTTGTGTGTGTGTGTGTGTGTGTGTGTGTGTGTGCTGTGTGTGTGTGTGCACGCGTGCAATGGCGTGGTCTGTGTGTGTATGTGGTGACGTCGCTGAGGTTGTGTGTGTGTGAACCATGTACAGACTGTGTACCTGACAAGAGAGGTGCAAGGGTGTCAAAAAAGGGAGGGAAAGAAAGAAAGAAAAAAAGGATGTGGGGAAGGGGAAGGCTTTTAAGCCATTAAAAATACATTATTTGATATTTATTCCATGGCATTGTTGAATACTTGTTTCTGATTGGCTTGAAGGGGCATTTTAAAGGGTGCATTATTTCCCTTTATATAACTGGTTGCTTGGATCCTGGATGCTGATTGGCAGGAACATTTCCTTCAATTTTACCCATTTTGCACTGTGTGCCAAGTTGGTATTCGGCCAACATTACTACAAGTTGAGATAACTGGCTAAATTAATTTACTAATCTAAAACGTTGTTAGCTGACATTGCTTATTGAGTGACTGTCAGTAACTGACAAAACAAGTGAAAAACTGCTGGTGCACAACCACATTTCAAACTTACACTTTGTGTATTCTACTATTCTAACTTTCAACAGTAAGATGAGGCCCTGACTGAGTTCCCCCCCAAAATAAAAAAACTATTGTACAATTGTTTTGGGTCAACGCTTATGTTGCTTATGCCTGGAGCCGGCTCTGCTGATTGGACTAGTAGCTTTCCAAGCCATGCTGTATAGAGTACCACAGTATGAGTCATAATACCCATAAAACTTATCCATTTTCCATTTTCCCATAGGGGATTTTAGAAACACTTAAAGTAAGGGCTGTGTTTTGTTTAGGCTAAACGAAACACAGCCAAAACGAAATGCTAATTAGCTGCTAATGTGGCTATCATAAAGAACTACAAATACCATGATGATCTGGACGTGACTGCCGAATCGAGGTAAAGGTAAAAATCTCTGGACTATCTAATGTTAGCTAAACTTAGTAATGAATAAATTGGCTACATTTCTTTGAATTGACAATTCTGGGAACTGTCTCGCACAAGTTTTAAATTGACAATACCTGTTAGCAAAGGTGTCAGCTAGAGATGACGTGCAGGAACTTGTAGTGATTTGTAGTCTTGCATGATGTGTACTTTGATGCTAATTCGAGTTTTAGAATCTTAGACTAAATAGAACCAAATGTATTGATTAAAGTCACCTTGTCTGAGAGATTTACATGGTTATTAAAACGTCACGCCAGGGTAAGCCTTCCCTATGGGAAAAATGAATGGTGGAAAAACAATTGGATCCTTTTCCCTGCTTGACCGCTAGGTTTTATGGCTAGCTAGCAAGTGACAAGAACGTTATCCAGTCTGCATAGCAACCATTTTGTTTAGAACGGACGACAAGTCCTTTTTAATAGAACTATGCAAAAAGCCTTAACGACTGGGGCACGTCTGTAGCAACATTACCAAAATAACTAATGGCCAGATTTTTGGCCGGACTATGTCTCCTGGTGGAAGAATGAAATTCTATGAATTTACTTATCAAAATAACGTTTTAATGAAAATATGTAATTCATTCTTATTTTAATATGTTGGTAACAGTTTTATGAAAGCAATAAGGCACTCGAGGCAGTGCTGTATCATGAATACAGTCACAGGTAAATGGGTTGACTGGCCCTCTGCTATCACACCTTACTTATGTGACAATGCTCAAGAAGCTGGTGTTTGGAGGATATATTGGTGTTGTTCGCTGAGGACCGGAAAACCGTGCCAATATATTCTTCAAACACTGGCTTCTCGGGCATTATCACCTTTATACAAGGGTTACCATCATATTCAAATAATGATTGACATATTGTTAATAAAAATGTCATTTTTATAAATGTATTCATACTATTTCATCCTTACATGAGATATAGTCCATACACAAATCTAGGGTTGCTACCCAAGCCGGCTGGTAGTAACGCAGCCCAGTCATTAAGTCTTTTTGTTCCAAATCCAGTGCATAAGTTGTAAATCTGGAGGTGCTGGAACAAAAAGTGTGTGAGAGAGTGGGGTGACCTGGGGGGTGCTGAGGTACCGGAACGGCTAAAAAAGAAATCACCTTTATAACAAAGCAGTGCATGCATATAAACACATTTGCATAGTGGCATAGACCATTAGAGTAGAGGCGTTTACAGAAGTTTTTTTACTTGGGTTTAGGAGCAATTTTTTATAAACACGTTTCATAAAATTCGTAATTTTATATGACTGTAAGGACTAACGCTGGTGACGAGAAGCAAGTACAGGGAGTGAACAATTAATGGAAAACGGACATCAAACAAAACAAGGAAAGCATCTGGATGTGGGGAACAAAACGACATTACGACAATAATGCTGACATCGGGAACAAAACTGAGGAACAGACAGATATAGAGGGGGCAATCAACAATGTGAAGGAGTCCAGGTGAGTCCAATGAGCGCTGATGCGCGTAATGATGGTGACATGTGTGCGTAATGAAGGGCAGCCCGGCGCCCTCGAGCGCCAGAGAGGGGGAGCAGGAGCAGGTGTGACAGTACCCCTCCTCTATAAGGGCGCCACCCGGCGTCCCACCTGGGCAAGCCTGACGGGCCGACCGAGGCATGGGCGCTGGACTATTCAGCTGAGGCGTAGAAGCCTAACAAGCCAGCTGAGGCATGGGAGCCTGACGAGCCAGGTGAGGCGTGGGAGCCTGATGGGCCGGTTGAGGCATGATGTGGGATGGGAGCCTGATGAGCCGACTGATGCGTAGGAGCCCGACGAGCCGGCTGAGGCATGACGTGGAATGGGAGCCTGCCGAGCCAACTGAGGCAAGGAAACCTTTCGAGCCAGCTGGGGTACCCCCGGTTCCATCGGCGGTGGCACAAAACGACATTACAACAATAATGCTGACACGGGGAACAAAACTGAGGAACAGACAGATATAGAGGGCGCAATCAACAACGAGAAGCAGCCTGGTGCCCTTGAGTGCCAGAGAGGGGGAGTGGGAGCAGGCGTGACAATGACTGGAGACTTTAGCAGAATCTTTTTTTTAATACCACACAAATGATGGAAATGACAGGCTACTTTGACACTGACAAACTGAAAATCTGAGATCAATAAAACCAACCTTGTCTTGAATCCATCAATAGCCTAAGCCTAGGTGTGTTGACACATATTGTACAATATGCGGAGGAAATTATAGTCGTAGAAATGCTCTCCACTTTCACTGACTTACCCAATGATGCGCAGCTCACTCACAGGCGATGACCTATACTCTCGTGCCAAAAGCCTCTCTTGTTTAACCTTGTAAAACAATGTTTAATCAATACGCCTATTTGGAAGCTGATCAAATATTGTGGAAGCCTACTGTAAGATTAAACGCTTCTCTTTTAAGCAGGAGCCATTTGCTTTCCAACCTGTGTTTTCCTGCGATTATATTTTAAATATTGCGAAAGTCTTATTCTGGCTGCATGCTGTTCACTGACAGATTTGCAGCCTCTTCCCAGGCTATATGCCTTGTGATTGGGCTACATAAACACAATCCACAGCTAGGCTATTTTTTTAAAGATGCAATTTGTCCTTTTTGGCTAAATTATAGGCCTACTCCTGGTGTAGTATCCTGAATTATATCATTCCATTCTGAACAGACAGCAGTAATTCTATAACTTTGGAAAATGTATTTCACTTAATCAGGGGTGATGCAGCTCCTCCGGCAACCTTCCTGTAGCTATGCTTTTACAAGGAAATAAGTTATGAAGTGCAATGCTGGAGAGAGGAGAGTTGCAGGCTCATGTCTAGGAGAGAGAGGGAGAGCGATCATAGAAATTGAATCTCACTTTAGTTCTAGTGAGATACAGGCGCGCTTCCCTCTCTCACTACAGCAACGGCCAAGCGTTGGTCTCAAACATAGGCTATAATGTCACGCAAACCATTCCTGCCCAACAGGAATACATTCTTAGAATATCAGATGCGGATAAAAATCTACATTTTCACAATATGTTTTTTTAAGGGGCAGGATAATTAATGAGGAGGCAAATCGAATGAACTCTGATCACTTTTATTCGAATTTTCTCATTGTAAATATTGATTTTATTTCTCATGTAGAGTTACCGGATTGATCCGGCTCAAATTAAGCACTGTCTAAATCTATGGACGCGACCCAGTTGTTCGTTCTAAATGTTTCATTGCCATACTGGCTGGCAAAGTTCTTATCCCTTGCTTGCAAGCTAGCCAACTATGGCTAACTTACAGTCACGTCAAAAAGTGCAGCCAGAATAACAGCAAAGTAATGTAGCTGCATTTACATTTGTTTAAGTTGTGTTCTAGTGCCATTTTTTGGGATACATCCATAACAATGAGCTAATGGGGTGCAATTTTGCCTGGCATAGCAAAATGTGCTCACTCGTAAGGACACTGTTGTTCAGGGGAGCTAGCCAACAACACAGCTAACACAATCACTTCAAACTGAAGCTGGAAAGACTGCAAACTAGCTGCACTTCATTTTGTTTTACCTTTTTTCAGTTGACATTTCTTTGTATCCAGCCATAAAAATGATGCCAGCTGATTCATGATTTCGACTGGCTGAGAAACAGTGCCTGCCTGTCTGTCTCGTCCCAACTCCCGACACATTCATTACTATGGGACAGCTGGAGATCAAATTTGAATATTGAAACAATGTTGCAAATGTCGGAGAGACAGACAGCAAGGTTTATACAAATCTCAGCTGTTGAAAACTAAATGTTAGTCTAAAAGAAATGTGAGAATGTCTAGCTGCTGTTTATAGTGGAGATCAAGTTTATAACTTGCCTGGCTGAGTTGATGAGACAGTGGATTGTGCAGTCAGATGTAAGTAAATATGCATTTTAACATCATAGATTTAGCCGGTGGTAACTTGTGGAATAGACACCGGCTGGAATGCGGTTTCGACCAATCAGCATTCAGGATTAGACCCACCTGTTGTATAAGTACCATTGAATCACTGTAACATATGAAATACAAGTGAGAGTGTAATCACTATGTAAAAAAAGAATGTACATGTTAAATAATTAAGTGACGTGGTGTTATATTCAAGTCCTAATTGGTCAATAAGCTTATTTGTTGTGTCCACAACACACTGGCTCTGGCGCAGCATTGGACAACATCACTGGTTTCCTTTCACAAGAGCTGAGAGAGAGAGAGACAATGTGTAAGTACTGTAGAAGTAACAGAGAGGGTGTGTGAGCGGGAGTGTTTAAGAGCGAGAGAAAGTACAAGAGCTACGGGGAGAGGGTGGGCTAGCTCTAGAACTATTTTAGCGCAAGAGAAAGTAACACAGAGAGAGGGTGTATGTGTGAGCGCTAGTGTTTAAATGCGAGAGTGAGTAACCCTCACTCTGAGAGAGACCCTCGGCTCACTTGGACGCACAGGAAGATAAACATGAGTGAGAGAGAGGGAAGAGAGAGAGAGGATTTATGGTTGTGCTCTGTGGGGGTCTGTAGCCCCTTAATGCAAGTTTTACAATGGCTCTAAAGTCCGTCTCGGGCTGGCGCGATGGGAGGGAAGTGCTTCATCAAATATTGAAGGGGCTCAAGGTGACATTATGGGATTCTAATTATATCAATTATTTAGCGCACACAGGCGGCGGCCCTCATGACATCATCACGGGGCTATTGGCCTGGTAACAGAGTGAGCAGGAAGGTGCTGATGATGGAGTTTGTTTCTGAGAGGGAAGAGGGGAAGGGTGGTCAGTGACTCACTGAAGGCTGCCCACCCGAAATACAACACGCGACTGAACACCACACACACACAACACACACACACACACACACACACACACACACACACACACACACACACACACACACACACACACACAACACACACACACAACACACAAAACACACACACACACACACACACACACACACACACACACACACAAACACACACACACTGCCTACTGTCCCACTGTTTGCCACAATTACCGTCATGGATGGGTGTTTATCACAGCTTAAAATGAAGTATGAAAGTAGTTTATGCAGTTGAGCATGGCCTGTGAAAGTATGTATGTACCTCAGCTTGCTACTGTATACAATTGATTGGATTTATATGATAGAAGGACTTAATTCACACCTTGGTGGAACTTAAATTGACTGATTCCCGAGGATGTAGCAGTCCTTAAATGGGCAATCCTTAGTTGAAACAATAACAATGTGGCCACCCCGCCTCTCTTTTGGCAAAATGCTGAGGGCAGAGCCTAGAGAAATGTAACCACTCTCAAATGCATAGACAGAGCTATGGATGCAAGGAAAGGACTGACCATCCAAGATATCAAAATGATAGTTTTAAGCATGTTTTGATGCTTTACAGTGTTTGTTTACATTTACAATGTTGGAGTAAAACAAGCTTATATTTGGGGTTCTTGATGGGGTTTGACAGTTGAACTAAGCACATTAGGCATTTATAAGTTATATTATTCAATAATCAATGGGTATATAGGCCTATCATTCATTTATAAGTCCAGAAATTGATGTAGCTACTGCTGACTGCCCCTTTAACTCTTGGTGTGAGCCCCTGAGTTTTCCCATACAGTATCTCATTTAAACTTCAGGAATGGTTGAGACAGATGGGGGTTTTTCTTTCCGCAAGGTGAGCAAAAATCCTGGATGAAACTTGATTTATACATTTGCCCTTTTCTCCCCCATCTCTCCCCTTTGATATGCAAGCGCTGTGTGCTTGTGAAAGTGTATAGCCAGCAGAAATCAGACAGACTTTTATAAATGACCAGTTTGTCGGGGAGACAGCCAATGTTGGAAAACACACAGTGATCCTAAGGATGAAAATTACGCGGTGAGGGTGCTGACATTCTGTTAACAACAGGAGTAATAATGTCAGCCAGGTTCAAAGCCTCTGCACTAAATACTGTATCTCTGTTACAGCCTCCACCGCCATGCTCGCATAGTCATCTAACTTCCGAGTGGTGCAGCAGTCTAAGGCACTGCATCCCAGTGCATGAGGCGTTAGTACAGACACTCTGGTTCAATTCCAGGCTGTATCACAACCGGCTGTGATTGGGAGTCCCATAGGGCGGTGCACAATTGGTCCAGAGTTGTCCGGGTTTGGCCGGTGTAGGCCGTCATTGTAAATAAGAATTTGTTCTTAATTAACTTACTTGCCTAGTTAAATAAAGTTTTTTTTTTTATTACTAAAATATTGCCACATACACACCACCAAACATAGTCATGGAGATTACCTCAAAATATTATCTGCTTGGAGTCACATTAGCAGTGGAATCACTATTCCATGCAGTATATAACAATAGCTAAGTTTCCATCCAATTGGCGAAATTTTCATGTGAATATTCCAAAATCCGCAGAGATGTTTCCATCAAATTGACTTGTTGTGGATAAAAGGCTGTGCGTGATGACATAGTGCACATAAAAATAACTTTTGCCGTTAAATTCCCATGTACCGAATAAAAAATGCAAGTTAAATAGGTTTCCATCGCATTTTCAACTCTACTGATTGTTTTCTCACAGAAAATGTTGCGTTATATAGCAAATGTGCCCACTTTGGTCTTGGCATGCGCGCTCTAGCCAACAGTTTGCATATACAGTGCGGTTATAGCCCACATGATGAGATTATCAAGGACAAAATAGCAAGATTATTTTTATCCGTCAAACGGCAGCCAGGAATCGATCATCATGTCACCAGAATAAGACCTTCGATATTTATTGGAAAGGATTGTCAAGCTCATCACTGTGTACTTTCACCACCCTGTGAAGTTAATCATAATTTATATAGTCTGTAGCCTAATAAACTGCATGCTTTCCAGAGTCGTAGTGGGACGACCACACAACATACACAACATATAGTTGTTTCTCAATATGCATACTACCGTGCTCCACACTCTCATGCTCCAAGTGCATTCTCCGAGGACGTTCTCTTGAGTACGTTCTTGTGAGGATGAGAGTGTGGAGAACGCATAAAACATGACATTTGAGAAGCACTCCCCTTACTGTATTACCTCACGCTGCATCTGCCCATTCACTGAACCTTCTTCCAGCCAGGACAATGGCAACAATAGAGACCAAACAAGAAATACACAAAGCAAACCTTTTACTTCATAATTATTAGCTAGATACAGCATGTATTTACTAACGTATCAAGATAAAATAGTGTAGTCAGGCAACATATGAGGTATGAATAGGCCACAGGAGGTTGGTGGCAACTTAATTGGGGAGGACGGGCTCGTGGTAATGGCTGGAGCGGAATCAGTGGAGTGGTATCAAATACATCAAACACATAGTTTGATGCCATTCCATTAGTCAGTCATTATTATGAGCCGTCCTCCCCTTAGCAGCCTCCACTGGAAAAGGCTGTCATGATCGTCTTGCTGTGAGAGAGAGGACCAAGGCGCAGCGTGTGCAAAATACATCTTCTTTATTTTAGGAAGAGAGAAAAAACAAACAAGAAACGAACATTTTATTGTGTTACAAATTGGAATTAAAATGAATCATTGTCATTTTTTTGTCAACAATATACACAAACTCCTCTGTAATGTCAAAGTGGAAGAATTATTTTTAAGATAAAAAAATTCTACGTATAACTAAAATATAGTTGTTGTATAAGTATTCAGCCCCTTTGTTTAGGTAAGCCTAAATTAATTCAGGAGTAAAATGTTGCTTAACAAATCACATAAAAGGTTACATGGACTCACTCTGTGTGAAATAATAGGGTCTGAGATAACCATTCCTCTGTCCCCAGGGGCGCCGCCAGGGATTTTGGGCCCCATGAAAAGATATCACATTGGGCCCCACCACCACAGGCCACACCAACTCTGCGCAATTGCTGTAACCACACACATATTTAAATAACTCTACCTTTGCAGGCTGCAACTCTCTTGTAGTCCAATATTTAGTGAGCTGTGACAATATAACACTCGGCAGACATGCATGCAACATTCTGCATACAGCGGAATTCACTATTTGATGCAAGACGGATACCCTCTATAAGAAATGTGCTAAAGGCCATCTTTTACAGTCTAAATGTAATTGTAATGGTCCAATTCTTGAATGGAAAATTCTCTTAACATGAATGAATAACTTAAAATAAATATAACTTAAATATACATTAAACTCTTCAATCACAAATAAATTAACATGATCATCTATAGAATGATATAACAAACAAAATAATACAATCACCAGCAGATTTTTTAAACTAAGTATATATACCAACTAGAAAATAAGCAGCTGTAAAAGAGGAAATGGAAAACAAAATGGAAATAGAAATGAAAAGGTCAAGAGGTCACCAAATCAATAGGCTTCTTCCACTTGGGGTCTTGATTGTGCACAACAAATATTATGGCAATCCAGCCATTACTTTGAGATATATCTTGTTCTCACTCGGTTCTCAGTCTTGTTCTCAGCCTGTGGGCATCATGTGTGTAGTGATCCAATATCCATAGCCAGTCTGTCTGATTTATGCTGGCTATACACTTTAGCCAGTTATCACTGGCCCTTGCTCAGCCTTACTCACCAAGAGCCCAGCGCTGAGCCTTCTTGCTAGCAAAGTCACCGATCAAGTCTTTGAAGTCCAGCTTTCTAGCAAACTGACTTTCAATGGACAGCATGGTAAGACTGCAAATTCTGTCCTGGGACATAGTGGACCTCAAATCATAAAAAACAAAATCAGTCTTAGCTTACTAAAAGCTCTCTCACCACCAGCAACAGTCACAGGCAGTGTGCAAAATATACGTAAAGCAATGCACACTTCTCCAAAAATGCTTTGCAGCTGCATCGTACAAATTGCATTCAGGAGACTAAGAGGGGACAAGTTAGGGGGGAAAGTGGCAGCATATACAGTGTTCAGGTAGGTGTCTTACCTGAAACTCAGGTGTAAGATCTATGGAATACTTCATGATCAGTGATTGGCACACAGAAGGGACTTTATCCTCACTAATCTGCCCAACTTTCTGAACAGCAGAAAATTATTCGACAATTTTTGCAGTGGTGTGGAACCTAGTGTCCAAGTCACTTATGATGTTGTCCACAGCAGTAAAAAACACTGTGTTCAGCTGTCCTGAGCTGCCCTCTTGGGAGGGCTCATTATGGAATCTCTTCCTTTTCCTCTGGCGGCTGTGTTGCTTGCTAAATTGAGGTGCAACATCCATTTGCGTAGCAATCAGTGTTGACCCAGACAGGAGAGACTCCCATCCATCTCTAAGAGCCTGCATCTCTTCCTTTAAGGCTCTGATATTGGCTGCCTCTGTGTCAAGTGAGATTTTTCCTGACTGGAGAATCACATTCCTGTCCTCAATGCATTGCAGTACCTGCAATTATGCCAACTGACATGTCATTCAACACAATGCTGCTCACCTCCTTCTTCAGTTGGGAGTAGGGCTGGTTCAGGGGCATGGGTATGGGGAGACAGGGCTGCTGAGCCTGAAGCTGCATCTGTTGGGCCTGGCACCAGGCAGGGGCAGGGACAACTGATTTAGTATTAATAGCTTACTAAAAGTTTGCCTGCATTGATTAAAAATGTCGGTTAAAAGAGGAGCGAAATGTAAACACTCAGAATTTTCTGTGAAGATATTTAATTAACTAATGTTAGGGGAGCAAAAGTAGCCTATTTCACTATGGACTAAGCTAATAGGTTAATTTCCACTAAACACGGACTACACCCACCTTCCTTTGTGAAAAATTGGGTGACATACTGTCGCCCTTTCTTTTCTCTCTCCTGTCTTTCTTTTCGTTTTTGGAAGCCAGATTTTTCTCTTGGAAGGTGAGACATGATGCTCCACCGGCACTCTTCACTCGCAATTCACTGCTAGCAAGTATTGTTAGCGCCTGGTTTGGGGGCAGTACCGAACCATTTCATGTAAATAGAGGGGGGGGCAATAACTTCCCCCTCCCATACGACGCCCCTGTTTGTCCCCCATACATACAACATATCTAAGGTCCCTCAGTGAAGTATGGAATTTCAAGCACAGATTCAACTACAAAGACCAGCAAGCTTTTCGAAAGCCTAATTAAAAAAGGACAGTGATTGGTAGGGTAACAATAACAAATCAGACATTGAATATCTCTTCAAGCATGGTCAAGTTAATAATTATGCTGTGGATAATGTATTAAACTACCCAGACACCTCAACGATACCGTCGTCCTTCTGAACTGAGCTGCAGGACAGGAATGAAATGAGACCATCCTCCTCAGTGAATTTAATAAAAAATTAAAATTGTGAAACATTTAAAAAGTTATCTTTTTTAGATAAAACAATACAAAATATATTCACGTCACCAAATAATTTATTAAAACACATTGTTTTGCAATTAAGGTCTACAGTAGCCTCAACCGTACTCTGTAGAGTAGCATCATGGGGAAGCCGGAGGACAGCTAGCTTCTAACCTACTCTGGGTACATTGACTTCATTACAAAACCTAGGAGGCTCATGGTTCTCACCTCCTTCCATAGACTTACACACTAATTATGACAACTTCCGGATGGACATCCTCCAACCTAACAGAGCTATTGCAGCATCAACTGACACGTTGTCCACCCAATAAAATGATCAGAGAATGAATCTAGTACTGAAAGCATACGCTACAGCTAGCTAATGCTGCAGTGCATAA
Organism: Salvelinus sp. IW2-2015; assembly: GCF_002910315.2. NCBI lineage: Eukaryota > Metazoa > Chordata > Actinopteri > Salmoniformes > Salmonidae > Salvelinus > Salvelinus sp. IW2-2015. The sequence continues at coordinate 53,807 of NW_019942726.1, read as the reverse complement.
AATGTGGTGAGTAGTTGACTCAGAGAGAGAAAGACAATAGATGAACAGTTTTGAACAAATTAATTTCTTCAAAAATGAAGTAGGCGCAAGAGAGAGCGAGAGACAGAGCTAGCTATATTTTATTTTAAAAAATTCACTTTCACTTACTCAGCCAGTAAATGTAGCTAACTAGTTTAGCTTACTCAAACACCCGGCTCCAACAGAGGGATGCTATGTTAGCTAGCTGGCTATGGCTATCCAACACTGGAGGTGTTGGACTAATGTATTGCCCCCGTGACCCACCGGTGTAACTGCTTCGGGCAAACATACATTGACTTGGATAAACATACCCAAATTTGTCCTATAGAAACTCTCATTTGCAACGGTTAGGTTAATGATTACGCCAGAGATCAGCTAAATGCAGGCAAGAATGTGCAAGGCGGTATCGGATGTGTCACTGTCTGTCCATGTGTCACTATCTGTCACATCAAATGTTTCTCTCGACCTGTGCACCTATGTTGTAAACTTGAATTTATAGGCTAGGTTGTAGCAACACCATGATGGGTATAGGGAGAATTTGAGTATCATGTAGTAGCCCAAAACCTATCGATGTTACATTGAGCTGGGTGAATGGAATATGAATGACAGTCATCCATTATCCTGTAATAGAAATAAGGCCATGCTCATAAAAAAAATATAGTCCTCCCTCATCTTAAACGGCACCGACCACCACCGATCTGGAAAATTTGCAATAATAGTGTTTAACGTGATTTTTGAATGACTACCTCATCTCTGTACCCCACACATACAATTATCAGTAAGGTCCCTCAGTCGAGCAGTGAATTTTAAAGAGATTAAACCACAAATGCCTCGCAGATAAGGGCACCTATTGGTAAATGGGTAAAAATAAAAAAGCAGACATTGAATATCCCTTTGAGCATGGTGAAGTTATTAATTACACTTTGGATGGTGTATCAATAAACCCAGTCACTACAACAATACAGGTATCCTTCCTAACTCAGTTGCCAGAGAGGAAGGAAACCATTTAGGGATTTCACCATGAGGCCAATGGTGACTTTAAAACAGGGATAAGAAGAGAACTGAGGATGGATCAACCACATTGTAGTGACTCCACAATAATGACCTAAATGACATAGTGAAAAGAAGAAAACAAATATACAAAATACAAATATTCCAAAACAACATCTTGTATGCAACAAGACACTAATGTAATACTGCAAGAAACATGGCAAAGGAATACACTTTTTTGGCCTAAATGCAAAGCGCTATGTTTGGAGCAATCCAACACAACACATCCCTGAGTATCTGCCTCCTTATTTTCAAGCATGGTGGTGGCTGCATCATGGTATGGGTATGCTTGATGTCGGCAAATACTGGGGAGATTTTAAAGCAGACTAAAAAGAAACGGGATAGGGCTAAGCACAGGCAAAATCATAGAGCAAAACCTGCTTTAGTCTGCTTTACACCAGACACCGAGAGGAATTCACAAATTCACCTTCAGCAGGACAATACCCTAAAACACAAGGCCAAATTGACACTGGAGTTGCTTACCAAGAAGCCAGTGATATTTCCTGAGGGGCCAAGTTACAGCTTTGACTTAAATCTGCTTGAAATACTATGGCAATATTTGCTGACTTGCAGTTTAGTCATGATCCCCATCATTTTGACAGAGCTTGAAGATTTAAAAAATATATATACAGTAATAGGCAACATTTTAATGGTCACATACACATGGTTAGCAGATGTTATTGCGAGTGTAGCGAAATGCTTGTGCTTCTAGTTCCGACAGTGCAGTAATATATAATAATAATCGGACAATTCCACGGCAACTACCTAATACACACAAATGTAAGTAAAGGGATGGAATAAGAATATATACATATACATATATGGATGAGCGATGCCCGAGCAGCATAGGCAAGATGCAATAGATTGTACATTAAAAAAGTGACTAGTGATCCATTTATTAAAGTGGCCAATGATTTCAAGTCAGTATGTAGGCAGCAGCCTCTCTGTGTTAGTGATGGCTGTTTAACAGTCTGATGGCCTTGAGATAGAAGCTGTTTTTCAGTCTCTTGGTCCCAGCTTTGATGCACCTGTACTGACCTCACCTTCTGGATGGTAGCGGGGTGAACAGGCAGTGGCTCTGGTGGTTGTTGTCCTTGATGATCTTTTTTGCCTTCCTGTGACATCGAGTGCTATAGGTGTCTTGGAGGGTAGGTAGTTTTCCCCCGGTGATGCGTTGTGCAGACCGCACCACCCTCTGGAGAACCTTGCGGTTGCCGTACCAGGCGGTGATACAGCCCGACAGGATGCTCTCAATTGTGCATCTGTAAAAGTTTGTGAGGGTTTTAGGTGACAAGCCAAATTTCTTCAGCCTCCTGAGGTTGAAGAGGCACTGCTGCGCCTTCACCACAATGTCTGTGTGGGTGGACCATTTCAGTTTGTCTGTGATGTGTACGCCGAGGAACTTAAAACTTTCCACCTTCTCCACTACTGTCCCGTCGATGTGGATAGGGGGGTGCTCCCTCTGCTGTTTCCTGAAGTCCACGATTATCTCCTTTGTTTTGCTGACGTTGAGTGAGAGGTTGTTTTCCACACTACAGGGCCCTCACCCCCTCCCTGTAGGCCACAGGTGTCAAACTCATTCCACGGAGGGCCGAGTGTCTGCGGGTTTTCGCTCCTCCCTTGTACTTGATTGATGAATTAACATCACTAATTAGTTAGGAACTCCCCACACCTGGTTGTCTAGGGCTTTATTGAAAGGAAAAACCAAAAACCTGCAGACACTAGGCCCTCCGTGGAATGAGTTTGACACCCCTGCTGTAGGCTGTCTCGTCGTTGTTGGTAATCAAGTCCACTACTGTTGTGTCGTCTGCAAACTTGATGATTGAGTTGGAGGAGTGCATGGCCACGCAGTTATGGGTGAACAGGGAGTACAGGAGGGGGCTGAGCACACACCCGTGTGGGGCCCCAGTGTTGAGGATCAGCAAATTGGAGATGTTGTTTCCTACCCTCACCACCTGGGGGCGGCCCATCAGGAAGTCCATGACCCAGTTGCACAGGGTGGGGTTGAGATCCAGGGCCTCAAGCTTAATGATGAGCTTGGATGGTACTATGGTGTTGAATGCTGAGCTATAGTCAATGAACAGCATTCTTACATAGGTATTCCTCTTGTCCAGATGGGATAGGGTAGTGTGCAGTGTGATTGCGATTGCATCGTCTGTGGACCTATTGGAGCGGTATGCAAATTGGAGTGGGTCTAGGGTGTCAGGTAGGGTGGAGGTGATATGATCCTTGACTAGTCTCTGAAAGCACTTCATGATGGCAGAAGTGAGTGCTACGGGGCAATAGTAATTGAGTTCAGTTACCTTTGCCTTCTTGGGTACAGGAACAATGGTGGCCATCTTGAAGCATGTGGGGACAGCAGACTGGGATAGGGAGATATTGAATATGCTGGTCTGCGCATGCTCTGAGGACGCGGATTGCACAACCCAGATGGATTAAATTGTTTTTTTGAAATATCACATTTATGTAAGTATTCAGACCCTTTACTCAGTACTTTGTTGAAGCACCTTTGGCAGCGATTACAGCCTCGAGTCTTCTTGGGTAAGATGCTACAAGCTTGGCACACCTGCATTTGGGGAGTTTCTCCTATTCTTCTCTGCAGATCCTCTCAAGCTCTGCTAGGTTAGATGGGGAGCGTCGCTGCACAGCTATATTTTAAGGTCTCTCCAGAGATGTTTGATCGGGTTCAAGTCCGGGCTCTGGCTGGGCCACTCAAAGACATTCAGAGACTTGTCCCGACTTGTCCTGCATTGTCTTGGCTGTGTGCTTAGGGTTGTTGTCCCGTTGGAAGGTGAACTTTCGCCACAGTCTGAGGTCCTGAGAGCTCTGGAGCAGGTTATCTCTGTACTTTTCACAGTTCATCTTTCCCTCAACCCTGACTAGTCTCCCAGTACCTGTCACTGAAAAACATTCCCACAGCATGATGCTGCCACCACCATGCTTCACAGTAGGGATGGTGCCAGGTTTCCAAGGCCAAAGAGTTCAATCTTGGTTTCATAAAACCAGATAATCTTTTCTCATGGTCTGAGAGTCTTTAGGTGCCTTTTGGTAAACTCCAAATGGGCTGTCATGTGCCTTCTACTGAGGAGTGGCTTCTGTCTGGCCACTCTACCATAAAGGCCTAATTGGTGGAGAGCTGCAAAGATGTCCTTCTGGAAGGTTCTCCCATCTCCACAGAGGGACTCTAGAGCTCTGTCAGATTGACTATCGGGTTCTTGGTCACCTCCCTGACCAAGGCCCTTCTCCCCCGATTGCTTAGTTTGGCTGGGCGCCAGCTCTAGGAAGAGTCTTGGTGGTTCCAAACTTATTTCATTTAAGAATGATGGAGGCCACTGTGTTCTTGGGGACCTTCAATGCTGCAGACATTTTTTGGTACCCTTCCCCAGATCTGCCTGGACACAATCCTGTCTCTGAGCTTAACGGACAATTCCTTCTACCTCATGGTTTGTTTTTTGCTCTGACATGCACTGTCAACTGTGGGACCTTATATAGACAGGTGTGAGCTTTTCCAAATCATGTCCAATCAATGGAATTTACCACAGGTGGACTCCTATCAAGTTGTAGAAACACCTCAAGGATGATCAATGGAAACAGGAGGCACCTGAGCCTCATAGCAAAGGGTCTGAAAAATGAATACTTATGCAAATATTTATTTATTTTATTTAACCTTCATTTAACTATGCAAGTCAGTTAAGAACAAATTCTTATTTAAAATGACAGCCTACCTCGGCTAAACCTGTTTTCACTTTTTCATTATGTTTTTTTTCTCGGTGTAGATTGATGAGGAAAAAAAGTAATGTAATACATTTTAGAATAAGGCTGTAACAAAACACCATGTGGGAAAAGTCAAGGGGTCTGAATACTTTCCTAATGCACTATATATATATATATATATATATAGGCTTTAAAGTCCTTCTTTAACCTGTCTCCTTCACTTCATCTACACTTATTGAAGTGGATTTAACAAGTGACATCAATAAGGGATCATAGCTTTCACCTGGATTCCCCTGGTCAGTCTATGTCATGTAAAGATTTAGCAGATGCTCTTATCAAGAGCGACTTCCGTCAAGCGCATTCATCTTAACATAGCTCGGTGAGACAACCACATATCACAGTCAAATATACAGGATACAAATATTCCATATATATTCCACATACAGCGTTTATCCAAAAAAGAAAACGAATAAACATATACATCCAACATCTATTCATAGAACATTTCGAATGAAAAAAACTGAGGTGTAAAAAAATGATGGATATAACGTTTTGGGAAAAAAACGGGATTCTAATATTCCATAACTCTTCTCAAGAGATTCATTTAGCAGTGGCGCTAGTAGTTAGCCATGGAGCTGTTCCTAGATTTGTGACGACGTTGTCTTCACGTCTATATTTTAGACCTTGGCATCATACTGTCTTTCACCTGCTCCAAACCGGAGGCCAAAATAGTAGGAGTGACGAGAGGTTAAATCAACCACCCAACTCTCCACACTTCTTTTTTGTGGGGGTGTTGGTGTGACATATCACCTCCACCTGTGCCCCTTTTGTCTCTCACGTACCCCTCCCACCAACACTCTCAGATCTCCAGTATCATCTAGCCCCTCTCCTCTTCACCAGCTGCAAGGACTTTCTTCCTCTCCCTCCTCCCACTCTCCTTTTCCCTTTTTCCCCTCCCAATCTCTCTCTCTCTCTCTCTCTTTCTCTCTCTCTCTCTCTCTCTCTCTCTCTCTCCCCCTGTTTCTCTGCTCCTCTCTCCCTTTCGTTCTCGCTCTCTCTCTCTCCCTGTCTGCCTGTCTGTCCCTCTCTTTCTGTCTCTCTCTCTCTGTCTCTCTCTCTGTCTCTCTGTCTGTCTCTCTCTGTCTCTCTCTCTCTCTCTCTCTCTCTCTCTCTCTCTCTCTCTCTCTCTCCACCCCCCTCTCTCTGTCCCTCTCTCTCTCTCCCAACCCTTCTTCTCTCCCCTTCCATTCTCCATCCCCACCGGGACCGTGTGTTTTCAGTTCTAAGGCTGTCTTTCAATCCATTTCCTTTATCGTCTGCCGTAAAAAGAGCGGCAGTAGAGAAGATATATTTATTTATTTAGCCCAGAGAGGCGCAGGGGGGGTTTCCTGTGTGCAGCGTCTCTTGATCTCAGAGAATTACCTGAAAGCTTTGCTCTCCAGGAAGAGACTGCAGTGTTGGAGCAGGCCTGCCCTTCCTCCTCTCCTCCACTCATCCCTCCTCTTCGCCAGTCATCCCTCCTTCCTCCCCAGCCTTTATCTCTGTGGGTCTGGCCAGACTCAGTCTGTTGATGTATGAATAATGAATAGACCAGGGACACGGCAACATCAGTGCTGCAAACTGCCTCCATAATGAGATCCACACTATGGATAGAGGAGGATGGTGGCAGGGTGGGAGGCAGGTGAGGATGTAAAAGGTATACAGTACAATAATAGGTTCGCCACGCTGCATGTCTAAACATGCAAATAAACTGCCAGTAAACACAATTGTTGAGCATCAGTGATCAAGGCGTATGGATTATCCTGTGTAAAGGTTTGTTACACAACATGCCAGGGGTAGCATGTAGAAAAGCAGGAACAGAGAGAAGAAAACCCATAGAGAAGCAACAAATTTCCCAGCAATGTTATACAATGACAACTTTGTCCTTCAGTATTTCTCCTGACCCCATTGTCTAGTTCGGGCCCAGCACCACTACACACTTGGTTAGTTACTCCTGACCCCTCGACAGAACACAAAGGCTGTAGTGTTACGTGGTGACCTACCTGGGAGTGGAACTGTTCTGCTGCAGTGGACAACAGTGACCTGCAGGATAACATTTGACCTAAAAGGTGAGAGGTCACTGAGCAACATTGAATGACATTTTCCTTGAATGGGGGGGATGACACAGATTCCGGTAATTAGTCCATCCCAGATCTGAAGAATCTGCCTTCCTTTGGTGATATGACCAGATAAATATGTCTGGATCAAATACATTATACATTTAAAATGTTTGTACATGTCTGTATTTTAAATGTATTATAAAGAGAGGACAGGTAACTATGGAAGACTTAAACACACCTGTTGTCGTGGGAGATTTTCTCGGGGGATTAATATTTCACCATGACCTCTGAACTTTGACCCCTAACTTGACACCGGTGAATTCCCAGCCTCTGGGACACAACTTCAGTAACAGATGCTCCTATCATCCTTATGGTTCTCTGAATGTCATGGCATATCATAGTCCCACACTATCATCGAGAAAGAGGAGGAATAGAAAAAAAAGAGGGTAGATGGATAGATAGAGAGAGAGAACTGTCATACAGACTGGATGCATGGTTAGACTACTGATCCTAGGCCCACCAGTGCACCTTGTCTGGTGCAGAGTGTGTATGATTTGAATGGCAGCGGTAAGTGTATCATATGCAGGCCTCCTCCCTCTCATTACCCCGCGACAGCCTCCTCACAGGCACAGGTCAAGCATGCTCTGTGCTTAACGGCCCCCTTGTCAGCCAGGATAAATAGCTCAGCAGCCCTGATTGCTAAATTATATCTTCACTTAGTCATCTATCAATCACACGCCTGCATTAGGAAGAGGGCAGGACCCCACCCCCCACCCCCCACCCAATCCAACCCCTGACAGCCTGATAGAGGGAGGGGGAGAGAGGAGGGAGGGGAGGGAGGGAGGGGATGAGCCCGGTGGGGTTAAGTGCGTGGACATCTGATCGTGGTGTGATGTGTGTGCAGGGGGAGAAGGAGAGACAGAGAGAGACGAGAGAGAGAGAGAGAGAGAGAGAGAGAGAGAGAGAGGAGGAGAGAGAGAGAGAGAGAGGAGGAGGTTTCTCTTCTCTCAGAGATCCATTAGCTAATGGATGTCTTGAGCCCTGTCACTTATCCCCACTACCGTCGCCACACACTCATCTACCACACTTTAGAGACGGAGTGTGTGCATGCATCCGATGTGGATAACACGTGTGTGTGTGTGTGTATGTGTGTATTCCTATATTCATTGTGACTTCAAGTGTCCCTAAATTTAGTGTGATAAATTAACTCAATATGAGAGAGCACGTGTGTCATGGGACTTAAACGCATTGATGTCAATAAGACATCTGTGGCTCGCTCTGCTTTGATCAGGCCTTGAGGCTTAGGAATAGGAAAAGAACCTTCCCATACACCTCCGCACGCCGCGCGCACCACGAGACACACACACACACACACACACACACACACACACACACACACACACACACACACACACACACACACACACACACACACACAAAACACACACACACCACACACACACACACACACACACACACACACACACACACACACACACACAATCTCCGCCTGCAGCCTGGCTGATCAATAACCCAGGGCAGGGCACATCTGTCTAATTAAGAAGGCCTTCCTCACTGAGCATTGTTTACGAACGCGAACTCGTCATGACGTTTGAAGCGACTGACACTTCACTAACGCTTTCCATTATCTGAGCGTCTCCATTCAGTGTTTATGACCACGCAATTGGCAGTGCGATGAAAATCGCACAACATAACAGGGCTTGTGAATTGTGCTTGATGTGGTAGCTAGCTCCACGGCACACAGACAGACGATCCAAAATCACAGTTCCAGGACAATCTTGGTCCTTTTCCCCCTCGTATCCAGAACCCCATGATGCTTTGCACGGCCGGGGGAACAGTGTGAGGTCAGCAGAATGAGCGTTTTACAAGCTAATCAGATCTGAGTGGCTCAAATTAAATATGCACAATGCAAAAAGACACTTCATTTCTGCTGAGGACCGTAAATGCAAATGATGAATCAATTACATGCAAAGCGCATATCAATTAATAACTTAGGAAGCCATCATTAATATGTTAAGGAAACTAGCTGGGCATATTCACCATTCCATTAGGCTGTAATACATTAATTAATTAACTAATTAAAGCAGGATTCTGATCCAGAGGGGAGGAACCCTTTCATTTGTGATCTAGATGAGAGATCACAAATGATTTGAATGGGACATTCAGGTTCACTGCTTTGATGACGCCATACCCTGTCATTGCCCTGCATTCAAACCCATCCAGTACGACTTGAACATGGGATAAATCCTGAGCAACGCTATATGGCGCTGTGACAGTGGGTGTGTGATGAAATCGTGGACACTGAAATCTCACCGTGCTGCGGGTCCAGGAACGAGCTTGTATAGTGTGTGCGTGTTTCGAGTTTGTAGAGTGCGTTGGTGCGCCAGTATATCACGTCACCGGGAAATAGCATATGGTGCGATTGCAAAAAAATGTTACCAAGACATAACAGCTTCACAAAGACAACAAAGCACATCAACCGTTTCACAGACAAGAGGGAACTTTAATTAAATATTGTGAAAGTTGAAAAGTTATTTTACAGTTCAAAGTTAATCCAACAAAAAAAAAACAGAAGGAGATCATCTTTACACTAGTTTAATTTTCTCTTTTCCCTGTCTATCAATATATAACTGCTCTGTGTGTCCAGTCAAAGACATGGCTTGGTAAGAGAGATGGAGAGATCTGTTCAAAAGGGTTACAATAGGATTCAGAGAACAATTTCATTCATTTCGTTGACCAGCTGGCTACCTCCCTGACAGGGATGGCTCTATACTCTTGGCTGGGCGGTTACACAGTAAACCTCAAACGTGTCTGCCCCTGTACCCGAAAGACAGGAGAACTGAGTCACAGTGCATACACGCTGAACTCATCATTACACAAGTGCATTTTACAAGAGACTCCCTCATCCTCAGTTTAAATTCTCCCCCTCCTATAAAGTCACTTAAAAGAATATCCGTCAGAAATTAAATTAAAAAGCCACGTTCTCTTTCAGAGGACTGTTAGCGCACGCACACACACACACACACGCACGCACACACACACGCACGCACGCACGCACACACACACACACACACACACAAAAGACTACAAAGAGTGGTCATATGACCCATGTCAGAGATAAACAGGTGGCTCAATTTGTATATAAAGGGAGGGGAAGAGAAAAGGGGGAGAGTCAGAAGAGGGCAGCAAGGGTGTAAAATGACTTGTGTGTACAGATTATTGTGCTGTCATTTAAAACTGTTCATCATCAGATCTGTTGTTGTACCATAACCTTTCTCAAACAGAATCAAACAGTAGATAGAATATGGCTTTACCATCAACCCACCCCTAGCTGTGTATATGAGAGAGGGATGTGAAGGGGAGGCTTGGCTTCAAATGAGTATTGCAGTGCACCTCACTCCTCTCCTCCTCTCCTCCACCACTCCTTACCCCTCCAGCTGCTCAACACATTAAATATTTATCCTCCCTTCTCTTCTCAGTCATCTCATCATAGTGTCCTCCCCCCATCAGCCAGCCAGCCCCTTCCACCACCTTGCCTCCCTCCCTCCCTCCCTCCTCCTCCTCCTCTGTATCCTACATCTCTCCTCTTCTCTTACTACCTGCCACTCTCTCTGCCTTGCCGTGCCGAGCGCTCACTGTGACAGGGAAAACAGGTAAACATTCCTCAGGGCTCCAGGATAAGGAACAGCTCCACTTGTGCTACCCCCTCTCTATATTTTGCTTGTTGCACCCATTTTGAAGTATGTTAGCAGAGCACTGGTGGGGTCTCTACTCTACACTGACGACTGTGGCTTTGCATTGTTAAGGCATCTAAACTGCTGGTTCAGATTTTGGTGAGACAACAGAGGGGAAAGGGAAAATAAGATGGAAGCGAAATTGGGGGGGTGGGGGGGGGGGAGTATTTTCATATTTTTGCCAAAAATGGTCTTCCTGCTTTTAGCACACAAATGCATCGCTAGGAGGAGAAAACCCATGCATATTGTTTGTTTTTAAACACTACCAGTTCTTTTGAAAGCAAAAAAAATCTAAGCAAAAAAGATATTTATATGATATACTTATATACTCTCAAAACCTATATAACTAAATACTATAAGAATAATATGCTACTTTTACCATGTGATAAAACAAATCCAATATCAAGACAAAAAGAAAACAACAACATTTTCATTAACTGACAAATTATACAAAAATAGACAATGGCTTTAGGGTGGATGGAATTAGAAATGAAAGTATGGCTTAAAACAAAACAAAAAACACAAAAAAAAACATACCAATGAAATGTATCAAAATGACATTTAAACATGGAACATGGTAGACAACCGAATAAAAAATAATCGATACTGTCACCAAATGCAAACATACACATGAAGGACGATGAAGAAGCAATGTACAAATTCAGGAGATACATACGTTATTTATATGGATATTTTACATACTGTATATCCCTTTTTACTATCCAAAATCTCCGAGCTAAAGTTGATGAGATCATTTTGAGTATGTAGTAAACATGACATCCGTGACACTATATTGTAAAGCTGCCTTAAGACTTCTTTAAATGTATAAATATATCTTAAACAATGACTTTGGCAAAAAAAAAAAAAAATCACAAAGACTAACAAACGTATTACTATATACAAAAAAACACACATCACACAAGGAAGCAAAAAAACAATTGAAAAGGTTGGATTCAGATATTTGCTAGGCATCTGAGGAGTAGGTAACTTTTACAGTGCTGGCTATTCCATTGATCACCATGGCAGCTGGGACACCACTACACACCTCACTGTTGACTCATTAGTCTGTCTATAGTGTCTCCCAGTATTCCGTTTCTCAGATCCTAAACTGTTGTACGGTAACATGGTGGAATAAGAAGCACATTTTTAATGGCCGGCCCATGATCACAGTTTCATGGTGAGAGCATAACAAACAGAACAACTATAATAATACAAAATTTAAATTCACACGATATAGCAAAAGTGAAATGGCAACACCCTTTAAAAATGTATGGTTTCCTTCATTGAGATTTCTGGTGGATTGAGAGAAGAGAGAAGAGAGAGAGAGAAGAGAGAGAGAGAGAGAGAGAGAGAGAGAAGAGGAGAGAGAAGAGAAGAAGAGAGAGTAGAGAGAGAGAGAGAGAGAGAGAGAGCGAGAGAGAAAGAGAGAGAGAGAGAGAGAGAGAGAGAGAGGAGAGAGAGAGAAGAGAGAGAAGAGAGAGAGAGAGAGAGAGAAGAGAGAGAGAGAGAAGAGAGAGAGAGAGAGAGAGAGAGAAGAGAGAGGAGAGAGAGAGAGAGAGAGAAAACACTTAACAAAAGGGGTTCTGATGTACAGTTACAAGGACTTTGGCTGAGCGGCTCCCACAGCAAGTTAGCGGTTCCAAAGTCCATACAGTAGCGACACTGTTGGCATCCAGGGCAGGTTTCAGGCTCTGCTCTCTATCTCTGACAACCACCTAGGAGCTTGGACACGATCGGTGCACTCACAGCCACACCATGGGGTGAATGGCTGGTTATGTGTCATCATGGATAAATCACTTGCTTTCTGTGGAGATGAAGTGAAAGCGCTAGTCGTGGTGATGGCAGTCTCTGGCTTGGCATGGAGAGGGAGAGAAATGTGTATGGGCTGTTTGCGGTGGCCACAACAAAACTCGAAAGCAAGAGTTCTGCAATGGTGCATAGTTAGCTTGTGCTACCTAGCATGTATGTTGTCTTTCCTGTGCCTTATGGAGCTTTAGATTAGGGCATGTGGCATCATACGGCTGCTACTTCTAGTCATACTGTTATAGATTTGCTATTAATATCTCAGATCAAGGTCTTCACTATTAATCTGGAAGGTTCTTCCACATCACTTTACACATTGGTTGTTTATCCTTCACAAACATTTCTTCTTTCTTTTATTTAGATATCCATACCATTAAAAGATCCTCCTCTAATAGCGTGTATTACATTTTGAAATGGGACATATGTATTCTCGCACAAAGGTAAAACACAAACGATGCACAAAATAAAAGAAAGAGTCAATCCTCTCCAAATAAATACATGTTTTAGGTGGGCTTTCTGGGTAATCTGTGGCCTGCCTTTCCTCTTAAAAAGTGTCCAACAAGGTGTACAAATTCAAAAGAGGTTTGTTGCAAATTCTCTTTTTTTTTTTTTTTCTTCGTCTTCTTTTTGTTCAAATGTGATTCCTTTTAAAAAGGGCCTGAGTTACGGGTTCCATTCCTTCAATGCAGGACTGGAACGATCCAGTCCTAAACCGGAGCCTTATGTACATGCTGAGATCCATGTCTGGGTGTGTGTGTCCTTCTCCTCACCTCACACACACCACCGCTTACATGGGGACGATCATTCCAGGAATCACTGTTGGGTGGAGGAGGGGGGGGGGGGGGGGGGGGGGGGGGGGGGGGGGGGGGGGGGGGGGAGAAGGTCGGTTAATGCATAAACATTTGCCCAATAGTTTTCCCTCACATAATGATTCCTCTTAAATAAAGCAATCTGTTCTACTACATCTGCATAACAAACTATGGCCTATGAAACTATGACTCAAATACGGTTTCAAACAAGGGATAAATCTTTTCTATCTTTTCACAGCCCTGCCAAATTTGGAAATTGCACAAATGGGACCTTGAAACGCTTGATTAGTGCTGTCAAAAAACGGCCTCTTAATTGTTTGCATGCGCTGAGGCTCATTGTGTTGTGACGTATTGCATCATCCCCGGCGGCTTCAAACGACTGCATGGGGATCCGTGTCAACATGTGAGGAACAGAACTATGCTTAATGAGAGCTCCAAATCAGACCAAGTGTGACTACAGAAACGCAGTGCAGTGACGACATACCAGGCACAATACTACACAATGCTATATTACACATGGCTGGGAGGGGTTGAAATTCATCAACATCTTGTTTGTATCTACTGTATATATATATATATATATGTAATACATTTTTGACTAGAATAAACAAGAAACAAGCTCCATCATCTTCAATCATTCCCAGGGATAGGGATTGTATTTGAGTGCACGGTAAGGGTTATGCCATGAGGGATAGATGGGAATAGGGATAAGATGGGATAAGATGTGGGATAAGATGTGGTTATGCCATGAGTGGAGTGTAACATGGCCTAACGTATCCCGTGTAGTGGGACAGGACGGAGGAGGTCCTCTAAGCTATGTTCCTTAAAGTGGGGAGAAATGCTTATTGCTGCAAATTTAACTTGACGTTTAGTTCTGCAACTGCTGACAACAACAAAAGAGGACGCTGGGTGTTTTTTCTGCAGGCGTCGTGCTCTCAAACTACTGCTGATGGAATCAAGAGAGGCAGAAACAGTCATGACACACACACACAACCACACACACACACACACACACACACACACACACACACACACACACACACACACACCACACACACAACAACACAACACACACACACCACACACACACACACACACACACATACACACACACACCCTGTACACACCCTGTGTGAGCTCATTCGATAAAACACATTAAATCCTTAACCAAAATCACGAGTGTAACATACAAAACAAAATCTTTTGACATTCGTATGTCAGGCTATCAAAATGATCTTTGAATCAAACCTTAAAGGTTTCTTCAGCTGTCCCCATAGGAGAACCCTTTGAATAACTGCACTCTTAGAAAAAAGGGTTCTAAAAGGGTTTTTCAGCTGTCCCCTTAGGAGAACCATTTTTGGTTGCAGTTGGAACCCTTTTGGGTTCTACCAGGAACCAAAACGGGTTCTCCTATGGGGATCGCCAAAGAACCCCTTCTTTGGAACGCTTTTTTTCTAAGAGTGCAGAGTTGGTTTCTTAGAACAATCGGATTTATATGGAAAGCATAATGCTTCGCCGCAAATCCTGCTGATAATGCGCTTGACTGCAGAGAAACCATTGCAGCGTGTGGTATTTTCTGGCACTTCCGTGTCAGTTGTGTCATATTGTGACATAACTGACACAGGACTGGGAGAGAAGAAGCATGGATTTAGATACCGCTTCTCACTGACAGAACATCGTATATGACAGTGCCTCAACTCTGCTTTGATCTGCCGTAGTGTAACACACACACAGGCATGCCAGCACACACACACGCACGCTGTCGGCGTGTGTGTGTGTCAATGTAAATAGCGACAGTATCGATTGTCAACAGAGCCCAACAGCTGTCATTGTTGATCATTTCTCAGCATAGTGGGAGGGTTTGATCAGAGAGAAGAGCCTGTCTGACAAACAGCAGAAAGAGAGCAAGAGAGACTCTGTGCAAGTACACTACACTACAGGCTGCTGAAGAAATGGGGTTGACTCCTGGTGTCTCAGCTTCTGGTAAGTACACTACACTACACTACACTACACTACACTACACTACACTACACTACACTACACTACACTACACTACACTACACTACACTACACTACAAGCTGTTGAAGAAATGAGGTTGCAATCCTGGCGTCTCAGCTCCTGGTAAGTACTCTACACTACACTACAGGCTGTTGACGAAATTAGGTTGTACTCCTGGTGTCCCAGCTTCTGGTATGTACACTACACTACACTACACTACAGGCTGTTGAAGAAATTAGGTTGTACTCCTGGTGTCTCAGCTCCAGGCAAGTACACTACACTACACTACACTACAGGCTGTTTAAGAAATTAGGTAGTACCCCTGGTGTCTCAGCTCCTGGTAAGTACACTACACTACACTACACTACAGGCTGTTGAAGAAATTAGGTTGTACTCCTGGTGTCTCAGCTCCTGCTAGGGACACTAACTACATGCTGTTGGAGAAATGAGGTTGTACTCCCGGTGTCCAGCTTTGGTATGTACAACACTAACTACACTACACTACACTACACTACACTACCTACACTACAGGCTGTTTGAAGAAATTGGTTGTACTCTGGTGTCTACAGCTCCTGGTAAGTACACTACCTACACTACACTACAAGGCTGTTGAAAAATTAGGTTGTACTCCCTGGTGTCTCAGCTCCTGGTAAGTACACTACAACTACACTACAGGCTGTTGAAGAAATAAGGTTGTACTCCTGGTGTCTCAGCTCCTGTAAGTACACTACACTACACAAGGTGTTGAAGAAATTAGGTTGAACTCCTGGTGTCTCAGCTCCTGGTAGTACACCCTACACTACTACACTACACAACACTACACTACACTACACTACACTACACTACACTACACTACACTACAAGCTGTTGAAGAAATGAGGTTGTACTCCTGGTGTCTCAGCTCCTAGGTAAGTACACTACATGTTACACTACAGTGTTGAAAAATTAGGTTGTACTCCTGTGTCTCAGCTCTAGTAGTACACTACAAAGTAGTAAGTACACTACAAGGTGTTGAAGAAATTAGGTTGTACTCCTGGTGTCACAGCTCGGTAGTACACTACACTACACTACACTACAGGCTGTTTGAAGAAATGAGGTTGCAATCCTGGTGTCTCAGCTCCTGGTAAGTACATACACTACACTACACTAACTACACTACAGGCCTGTTGAAGAAATTAGGTTGTACTCCTGGTGTCTCAGTTCCTGCTAGGGCACACTACACTACAGGCTGTTGAAGAAATTGGTTGTATTCTGGTGTCCCAGTTCTGGTATGTACACACTAAACTACACTACACTACACTAACATACTAAGGCTGTTGAAGAAATGAGGTTGCAATCCTTGGTTGGTCTCAGTCTCTGGTAAGTACACTACACTAACGGGTGAGACAAACGGGAGTTAAATACACTTAACTTTTTTCACAGCGTGTTGTCTGTAATAGCATGTGTACATAGTCCGATCAGTAGTAAGTGGGTACGCTGGTAGTGTATGGTAGTGTACTTACCAGGAGCTGAGACACCGGGAGTAAAATTTCCAAAGCCTCTAACGCGTAGGTGTGGGAGAAGTATGTAAGGGTATATTGTACTTGTGTACAGGGTAAGTGTAAGTGTCTTACCCAGGAGCTGAGACCCCCAGGAATTGCAACCCGGTCATTTGTTTCCACCCTGTATTGCTAGCTCGCTGTGGTTAAGTGCTGATACTGATGGCGTAGATGTCAGTGTACATACCTAAGAAAGCTGGGAACAACCACAAGGCACTAATACAACCTGAAATTTCTTCACAAATCAGAAACTACTGTGTGTAGTGTCGCCTAGCAGAAGCTAGAACACGTACACAACTCAACAGAGCTAATTAATAACACTAATTCAACATTCAACAGCCTGTTAGTGGTAGTGTAGTGTAAGCTGTAGTGTAGTGTATTACCAGTGGCTGGACGACAGGCTAGTTCCAGGGAATAAAATGAGCGACGGTTGTACTCCCGGGTGTCAGTCAGCTCCTGGTAAGATAAATATTTCTTCAACAGCCTGTAGGTGTAGTGTAGTGTATGTAACTTACCAGGAGCTGTGACACAGAACCTACAAGTGAGATTACAGGCTGTTGAGAATTAGGTTGTACTCCTAGGTAGTCTTTCAGCTCCCTGGTAGTCACACTTTGTAGTACAGTACCTTAACTATACTTAGCCTGTTGAATATAAGAGTGTACTGAACTATAGTAGAGACGTGAGACACAGGAGTACACCTTAGATATTTCTTCACCTCCTCCGGTGTCTTTGAGAGTGTACTTACCTAGCTTAGTTGTATGTAGTAACTTACTAAGGAGCTGAGACACCAAGGAGTACAATCTACTATATTTCTCCAACAGTACTTCAGTGTGATGATAAGATGTAGTGTAGTGATGAGTGTCACTGTGTAGTGTACAGTGTTGTGTAAGTGCTATCAAGCTATCACGTAACTACTACACTACACTACACTACACTACACGCTGTTGAAGAAATGAGGTTGTACTCCTGGTGTCTCAGCTCCAGGTAAGTACACTACACTACACTACAGGCTGTTGAAGAAATTAGGTTGTACTCCTGGTGTCTCAGCTCCTGGTAGGTTGGTGGAGCTCTAATCATAGCATAACACTACGTACGCTATGGTTAAACAGATCTTCTCCAACACGAACCTCCTCTACTGATTATCCACACATGGCTTGGATGGTTTATTTAATAAACAAAAGGTTCATGTAAATGGTGAGATATCTCTTCGCATTGTGTTACAGTAAGGTTGTTGCCTGATGCTTGCAGCCCCACAGGACCCTATGAGCCTCCGCAACTGATGTTGCGCTCGGGCAGATACTTCCTGTATCTATGCATGAGGTCTGTTGAAGACAGCAGTGTGTCCTGTCGGCTCTGTATTCCCACACCCACACAGCTACATCCTGCCCTGCCCTCTCCCCAAACATCCTTACCCTTTCTCCCCATTCACACACAGGAAGCTAGGGACAACCACAAAAACATTCAAGCCAAATAGAAAAGGACAAACTTGTGAGTAATATGCCGACTCTGTCAAATGCCCTTGAATAAACAAAAGCACAGAGCAAAATGAGAGATATCCTCTCATCCTCTCTTTCCTCAACATATACAGTTGCAGTATGAGGATGGTTAATGTTCATGTCATGGTGAATGGGTGGGTAGATGGATGGATGGAGGAGTGGATGGATGGATGGATGGTTAATGAGGTAGAGGAGTAGAGGGGTGGATGGGTGCATGCAAGAGAGAGTAACATACTTCAGGAGAAGGCCAGGCCCTGCAGCGAGCTGGCTGTGGAGTACTTGCTAGAGTCCACAAAAGACTGATCTGAGGGAGGGAGCGCAAAGAAAGAGGGGAAGATAGGGAAGGAGAGGGGAGGAGAGAAAGAGAAAACAATGTGTTAGAGGATGGGAGGAGGAGGAATGGCAAGGGATATTGGGGACGGAGAGGTTGGTTAGAGAGCGCCACGGACTGGACCGGAAAGAACACAATGTCTCGACTGGGTGAGGGGCTCACCTTGGAGACCGTTGCCATTGGTGCTGGTGCAGGTGGGCGGGGGTGAGGTCTGGGGTCGCACCACGGGGGCGAAGGCGCTCTTCTGCTTGACGGCCGACACCATGTTGGCAGGGGAGAAGGAAAAGATCCCAGAAGAGCTGCTACAGTTAGAGGGCAGGCTGGTGGAGGACGCCATGTTGGGGCTGGAGGGAACGACTGAAGGGATGGGGGGAGGGAGGGAGGGAGAGAGAGAGAGATGGGGAGGGAGAGGAAAGGGAGACGGAGAGAGAGCGAGAGAGATGGGGGAGGGAGAGGAGAGAGGAAAGGGAGATGGAGCGAGAGAGAGACAGACAGACAGACAAAGACAGAGAGAGAAGGGGCATAGCAAGAGGTTAATTTCACCATGTGGGATTTAGAACTTATCGGAGACACAAGAGAAAGAACAACTCCGTAAGTATGCGAGGGAGTTTCAAACGAGAGGAATTTATATTCAAGTTCATTCTAACAAATGAATAGCTATCGATCAAGTATTTTCCCAATCCACCTAGCAGTGGTCTCCTAGGCAGTTAACAATTCAAGGCTCGCACACTTAGGCAACCATTTGAATTTAACATTCATTGCTCTTTAATGTTTTTCCTACTGGTTACACTTCATTAGAAGTGATTCTTGTTATTGCACCATTTAAATAGGTTTATAGCTCCATCCAAGCGGAACCTTGTAACAATGGCACAATCCATTTATCAAGTCCTAACTAATCAATTAATGAAAATTGGAAGCACAGAGCCCAGGCTTGTGGATTGATTGGAAGTGTCTAATGGAGTCAGCCAACCTTTTAAAATACTTGTTAACATCCTGGGGACCAAAGTGGTGAAATTGAATTGTTACCCCTCCAATTAGTTTATTGATTTAATTAACAGTCTTTAATTCTGTGGCCGGCCTAGAAGGGAGCTGTGATACGGCCAGTCAGGCATTGCAAACAGGCAATACCACAGTGGCTCTCAATCTAATTTCCGGGCAATCCGGTGGAAGGACACACATTGGTAAGGTGAGAGGCCGGCAGTCCTCCACCAGCCAGAACATTCCAGCACGGTTCCACCTCCTAACTATTGAGTGCTCGAAGTCTCATATAGCTAGTCGATAATCGCAGTGTTGATTCCTCTCCCTGAAAGAAATGCGTGGGTGTCGGTTCTTAGATCCATGCCAAAACTGTCCTCAAACACAAGCCTTTACAACTGGCACCCACCCCCCCCCTCCTCCCACCATCGTTAGACGCCCCCCAAAAAAACAATCGCCCGTCTCTCTTTCTGCCTCTCTCTCTCTAACACTCTCCCTCTGTGTTTTCCTAATTGGAAAAGGGTAGTCAATTAAGAATTAGCAGAAGAACGACAACCGTGTGGAAGTATGGCTGTCAGATGAAAGAGGATTAGAGGAGAGGACTGGTTTTAAAGAGTTGTTCAAGACAGGCTCCAGTGCTGGGAGACTGCCAGGCAGAAAGCCCCATAGGGAAATAGCCATAGATCTGAAGGCTTCACTGTCACACGCACCGCTGTCTCATAAACAAACAAATGGGTAGAGAGAAAACTCCTACTCCTCTCATCACTCCTCAAAGACTAGAACTCTGTATAGTAATGTGCAGCCCTTCAGGCAGACCACTGGACTACAGACCAGAACCCATACTGTACAGCTCTTCAGACAGACCACTGGACTACAGACCAGAACCCATACTGTACAGCTCTTCAGACCAGAACCACTGGACTACAGACCAGAACCCATTACCGTACAGCCTCAAACACGTGCGCTAGACCACCTAGTACCAGTCAACGACCAAACTGGACGTCAGACAGAACCCATACGCCTACAGCTCTTCAGAAGACCACTGGACTATAGACCCAGAAACCCATACTGTACAGCCCTTCAGACAAGACCACTGGACTACAGACCAGAACCCACTACCGTTACAAGCTTCTCAGACAGACCACTGGACTACAGACCAGAACCCATACTGTACAGCTCTTCAGACAGACCACTGGACTACAGACCAGAACCCATACCGTACAGCTCTTCAGACAGAAACACACACTACTGGATTAGATTAGAGTCACAGGGAGGAATGGGGGTTTCATGCATTTACAGCAGCAGTCTGGGCAATAGGGGGAGCTCTGCAGTGAATTGTGGGTGATAATGTGGGTGAGCTGAGTGTGGGTGGGTGAGCGTGAGAGCTGGGTGTGGGTGGGTCGGCTGACTGGATGGATGGAGGTGGGTGAAGGCGGCTGTGAGCTGGGTGTGGGTGAGTAGAAGAGCTAGAGTGGGACTCACTGGCGTAGGGCGAGTTGGCAGCGCTGCCGTTGAGGAAGCTGGGGGATCCTCCCAGGTTGGACATGCCAGTGTTGCCGTAGCCGTTCATGCTGGTGGTCACAGAGCTGTAGTTGGTCTGCTGGGGGGTGGAGCTGGGCACATAGCCATGTGGAGACACGCTGCTCGTGTTCCGACTGAAACCTGCACAGACAGAACGACAGAGACAGAACGAAGACAGATCAGTCACCTCGTTCAATCGAAGAAAGACGTAAAAATGTAACTTCACAGATAATGTCACAGTGACTACATTGCTATTCAGTTACCGGTTTCTATGACGATAGCGCCACACCCGTATCGACCCGCCCCCTCACCCTGATTGGCTCCCTGGGAGGACTCGGACACATTGACGGCCAGCTGGCCAGGGAAGGAGTTGACCCCCATCATGCCTGCGTGGACAGAGCTATTGCCCAGGCCGCTCAGCTGGTTGTGGTTCCTGGGAACATTGTAGAGAGCCTCTGCTATGTCCGCCGCCCGCTTCAGAATAATCTCCTGCCACAGGAGAACACAGTTAGACGAGCGTTCACATATACAACCCTGGTAGAGGAGCGCTGACAAATAAAACCGTAGCTTTCACGTGAACAACATTGCTATCAGTTAAAGTAGCATTCACATGAACAACATTGGTATCAGTTAAAGTAGCATTCACATGAACAACATTGGTATCAGTTAAAGTAGAATTCACATGAACAACATTGCTATCAGTTAAAGTAG
>NW_019942726.1:11560-30934 GCF_002910315.2 Salvelinus sp. IW2-2015 | reverse complement strand
CTTTTATATTAAACAACACTGCGTATCATGTTAAGTAGATTTTAATATAAACAACACTGGTACCAGTTAAAGTAGCTTTTTAATAAACAAAGGCTGGTACCAGTTAAGTAACGTTTTATAGTAAACAACAGCTGTACGCAGTTAAAAGTAGATATTTAAGTAAGACAACACTCGGTACTGCAGTGTAAAGTAGATTTTATATAAACAACACTGGTACAGTTAAAGTGCTTTTTATATAGAACAACACTGGTATCAGTTAAAGTAGATTTTGAATATAAACAACATGCTACCAGTTAAAGTAGCTTTTAATAAACAACACTTGGTACCAGTTAAAGTAGTTTTATATGAAAAACACTGTATCCAGTTAAAGTAGGCTTTTTATAAACAACACTGGTACCAGTTTAAAGTAGTCTGTTTATATAAAACAAGACATGGTACAGTAGAGGTAGCGTTCACTAGAACAACACTGAGTGACAAGGTTTTAAAGGGCCAATCAGCAGTTTGAACAGGTCTCCCCGACCTCTGTCGTGGTAAACAAGCAGCCAGGAATTGGAGCCTGGGAAACCATATTCGAAGATGTCATAGACAGAAGCTTATGGATGGCAAGTGACTGACCACGCCCATGATATCAACATGAACGGTTTTAACCGAGAGAGAGAGAGAGAGAGAGAATAGCACCAGTATTGCGCTCACTCTACATCTGTTTTCTATTGGAGAAAGACAATGCAATCTGTGTGTAAAGGTCACTAAGCACTTCTTCATACACTATTCATTGGTGTTGGATTTTTTTTTTATAGCAAAGACACTTCTTTCTCAGAACACATTTCCATGGCAATTAGACAACAGTCGTCAACACAAAGGCATTTTTTGTTAACGAGAAACAATTCTTGAAGTGAATCATTCTCTCGTTTCATCCAGGGGGGGAAGTATCCTGAGCCAAGCTATGCCAACTGTGTGAAATATTGCTGTATGTATCCTGTTAGCTGTTGTTTCTCATAAGCACTAGACTCCCTTCTCTCCAACTCATCAAACGCTTTATGGCTGCCTAGGGAACTTCACTCTTATCTCCAATCTAAGACGCAGGCCCCCAGGGACACCAACAACAATAATTGCATTCATTTCTCTGTCATTTTCGACTTGTTTTGTTAAATAAGTTGTTTTTCTTGTTGTCTTAAAAGCATATTATGTGTTGTCAAGTTTTTTATTTTTGAATTAAAAATGATTTCTTAAAGGAAGCGTTTTTTTTTTTACGTGTCTTATGTGTTCTGACATGCCAGGTCCAGGAAAGATAGAAATTCAGACCACTCTGACTGTCTGAAAATCACATTAAGGCTTTGCTATAGACTCATTTCCTTTAGGCTACCCTAAATCCTAATATTTTTGTATACAATTATTCTCAGTCATACACATTCAGTTACAGAACTTCTACTTACAACTGTGAATTCAGACATACAGTACCAGTCAAAGGTTTGGACACACCTACACATTCAAGGGTTTTTCTATATTTTTACTATTTTCTGCGTTGTAGAATAAAAGAGAAGACATCACAACTATGAAATAACACATGGAATCATGTAGGAACCAAAACGAGTGTTAAACAAATCCAAATATATTTGAGACCCTTTGCCTTGATGACAGCTTTGCACACTCTTGGCATTCTCTCAACCAGTGTGCAAAGCTGTCATTAGGCAAAGTGAGGCTATTTTGAAGAATCTCAAATATAAAATATATTTGGATTTGTTTAACACTCGTTTTGGTTCCTACATGATTCCATATGTGTTATTTCATAGTTGTGATCTCTTCTCTTTTATTCTACAACGCAGAAAATAGTAAAAATATAGAAAAACCCTTGAATGAGTAGGTGTGTCCAAACCTTTGACTGGTACTGAATGCATAATATCCATACATTTTGTATTTGCCATATGTATACTGCAACTGCTTAACTGGTGTTAAACAATAGAAAGGTGAAACCAAAGACAGCAATTGTCAATTAAGCTATAAGGCACGAGGGAGTGTGGTATATGGCCAATATACCACGGCTAAGGGGTTGTTCTTTCACGCAACGCAACGTGGAGTGCCTCGATACAGCCCTTAGCCGTGGTATATTGGCCATATATCACAAACCCCCAAGGGGCCTTATTAGAGCAGTAAAAATACATGTTTTGTCATACCCATGGTATACGGTCTGATATACCACGGCTGTCAGCCAATCAGCATTCAGGGATTGAACCACCCAGTTTATAATATGACAATATAATGCATAGGAGCTCCCATATGAACTGTACAGAAACACCACTCTACCCTCATCAGATGAATCTGTTTCCATCTTTACATTCACCCTTTTCTCCTTCCTATGCCCCCCCCCCCCCCCCCCCCCCCTCCTGTTTAAGCAGACACCTGTGTGTGAAGGGTCCTTTTTAAAAGTTAATGTGCTGGGCCCACAGCGTGAGGCTGCGGAGCGACAAGCAGAAAATTGCTCTCCCGTTCCCGGTGTTAACCTCTGCTGTGAACACGCCCTGCAGCATGTGTGTGTAGGCGTGTGGGTGAAGCTGTGTAGGCGTGTGTGTCTGTCTGTGTGTGAATGTGTGTGTGTGTGCAGCGCTGGAACATATTGCCTCTCAAACCCGGGGACCATACAGACAGAACATGATGAGGAGGTCAGGAAAGCAATAAGGAGTTTTAGTGCGCTGTCCAAGGTGCTAAATTCACTCAATTATGGCAGCGCTGCCACTGTGTTAACCTCTCATTACTGGCTCAGTGGGCCGGGGGAGGACTGGGGGAGGGAAGAGAGACCACTCCACACTGCGCCCGCCTCCCAGCCTCCCACAGCCCCAGAGAGATGGAGGGATGGAGAGACACGGGGGTCCGGGGAGAATATAGAGAGAATAGGCAGAGATGGAGGGATGGAGAGACACAGGGGTCCGGGGAGAATATAGAGAGAATATGGAGAGAGTGAGGAGAGATGGAGGGATGGAGAGACACGGGGGTCCGTGGAGAATATAGAGAGAATATGGAGAGAGTACGGAGAGATGGAGGAGAGTGCGTTTCTTTGGTCTTGTCGTCTCTCTGTGTGGCTCCAGCCCCCGGCCCCAGAGAGCTATGGAGGGACATGTGGGACAAGGGAAGCCTTCCATCAGATGGAGATGAGAGAGACGAGGGGAAACTCAGATCACACACATTACTGGGTGAACACAAACACCAAGGCTAAATCACAGAGGACGCAGGCTGAGACACAAACACCTTGCTCCTGAGCTGTTCCCCTCTCCTCATGACCCCCGGAACTTTTCTCTATCCTCCAACACACTCTGCTCTCTCTGTCTAAACCCTAACCTCTACATCTCATCCTGTCTCTGCCGTGATAGATAGATACATGTATGGTACTTTAGACAGACAGACAGACAGACAGACAGACAGACAGACAGACAGACAGACAGACAGACAGACAGACAGACAGACAGACAGACAGACAGACAGACAGACAGACAGACAGACAGGACAGACAGACAGACAGACAGACAGACAGACAGACAGACAGACAGACAGACAGACAGACAGACAGACAGACAGACAGACAGACAGAAATGAGATAGATAGATAGATAGATTAGATAGATTAGATAGATAGATAGATAGATAGATAGAATAGATAGATAGATAGATAGATAGATAGAATAGATAGATAGATAGTATAGATAGATAGATAGATAGACAGATAGACAGAATAGACAGATAGACAGATAGACAGAAGCACAGATAGATGATCTGCTGAGGCTAACACGACGGGGTTGACATCAGCGTGATCCATTGGCCTGGTTGTGTAACCCGAATCCATTTCCTCCTGGGTTACAGTAAAACGCAGGCGCCAGCGATAAACAGGAAAGCAACCCGATCCTCTGGCTGGTCAGCACCATCATTAACCGAACATGGACTCCTGTCTTGCTGCTTCACAAACCCAGAACACACTTTCATATAAAATAGCTAAGGTTCTACGGCTCTCACCCTTTATACTTACAGACTGTTTACGACTAGATGTCTTACTAGAATTATTTATTTCCACCACTGTTTCCTTCACACTAAACTGTAGTAACAATACTGTGTGTGTGTGTGTGTGTGTGTGATATATATGCTGTGCTGTGTGTGTGTGTGATCCATGCTGCTAGCTGACTGTCTTCCTGCATTAGGATCACTCTCTCTCTCTCTAGATGACCACGCGCCACTCTCTCGTCTCTTTCTCGTTCCGTCTCGCTCTTCTCTCTTTCTCGTATCCCTCTCTCTGGGCTTCTGTCTCTTTTCTCTCCCCTCTCGCTCTCTCTCTCTCTCTCTCGTCTCTCTCTCTCTCTCTTCTCTCTCTCTCTACTCCTCTCTTCTCTCTCTCTTCTAAAGGAGGAAGTGTCTGCCTCTATCAGACAGGCTTTTACTGGGTAAATGATGATAGCTCCTAATGTGATCACCATACATTAGGGAGAGGAAATGGTTGGGAAAGGAAACACTTGGGTCATATCTAGATGTAAAGGCAACACGCAAAGACACACATTCACACGCCAGGCCAGGCCAGCAAATACATGACACATTTATCCCTGAGCTTGTTCATTTGCAATCGTATCATCTCCTAATCGTTCTACCAGAGCCATATACAAGCAGGGTCAGGAGTCGTTCGTCTTGAAACAGAGAACCAAAAATGATTGATGTCATCCTTTTGCTGCCCAGCCCCTTCTCCCATGGACCCCTAACTCCTCTCTCTAATGCAGCAGGCCGCCTGCACTTCGTTTACGACAGTACTTGGTGAGACGACACAGTATGATGTCATCTCTGCGTGACTCAATGACCGCTGGAGAAATGTCCAATACTGTATATTCGGGCAGCAGGTAGCTTAGTGGATCGAGCGTTGGACCAGTTACCGAAAGGTTGCTGGATTGAATCCCTGAGCTGACGAGATAAAAAAAATCTGTCGTTCTGGCCCCCCTGAACAAGGCAGTTAATCCACTGTTCCCCGGTCGGCCGTCATTGTAAATAAGAATTTGTTCTTAACTGACTTTCCTAGTTAAAATAAAAATACTAAAGGTTATATTGTATTCTTCACTGTATACTCTAATATTGTACAGCACATTCCCTGTATCAACTCAGTCCATAGAAATACGTTATTCTACCCTGGTATCAGCGTTCAAGCCCATCCATGACAAATGGAACACCATAAACATGGCTTCCACAAGCTTCAGTAGCTCTCAGCAACCTATGGCAGATAGATACGTCTGACAATCAACGACTTCCCTACAGTCTGTTTTGAGCCGCCTTGAAAGAGAGAGAGGAGAGAGGAGAGAGAGAGAGAGAGAGAGGAGAGAGAGAGAGAGAGAGAGAGAGAGAGAGAGAGAGAGAGAGAGAGAGAGAGAGAGAGACGAGAGAGAGGAGACAGAGAGAGAGACAGGAGAGAGAGAGAGAGAGAGAGAAGAGAGAGAGATGGTTGGTTGGTTGGTTATGTATGGTTATTTTGACACTTGGTTATGGTTGTTACTGTTGTCCCGTTGACAATTTGGATTCTCATTTTTATTTTTATATTGTAAATATCCAAAATAAGCTTTGGCAATATGTACATTGTTACGTCATGCCAATAAACAAATTGAATTGAATTGAGAGAGAGAGAGAGGAGAGAGAGAGAGAGAGAAGAGAGAGAGAGAGAGAGAGGAGAGAGAGAGAGAGAGAGAGAGAGGGAGAGGCTTGTGTGTGGCTACTGCTACGGCTGGTCTCACAGTGTGTTCGGTTGATCTATGCTACCTTGCCGTGTGGAATACAGACAGTTGGCTTTTTTCGCGCGAACGAATGGCGTGTATACACGTATATTGATACGCAGGGCGAGCTACGGAACAAACAACAACAACATGTTGAGGGGACGGATGGAGGTTGTTGCTGGGGAATAGTTCATTCCTGGCGGCCCCAGATTGTCCTTGTTGAACGCATGCCAAGGGGGTCATTTTAAAGGCAGCCTCTGTCTTCTCTGTAGTGGTGTGAATGTTCACTGAACAATTAGAGCTTCTGCTTTCCCGTCCTAATCCCTTCAACACGGCCCACTACTCCGTCTGTCCCTGCCCGCCTGTCTGTCTGTCTGTCGCTCGCCACCATGTGCTCCCGTCGGCAGCCAGGCGACCTGGCTCTATACGTGCACACACACACACACACACACACACACACACACACACACACACACACACACACACACACACACACACACACACACACACTACACACACACACACACACACACACACACACACACACACACACACACACACACAACCACGCTTGCTCCCAATCACTCCCTCCCTGTTCACCTAGGCTAGAAAATCTGCTGTGACGATCCAAATGAATGTCAATGATATCCACTGGAGCTTGTCTATTATCTGTTCCAGTCTGATCCCAAGCCTGATGTGTTATCAACTCAGACCATTCTTCTAGACTGGATAGAGGGAAGTTGTCACTTCTTCAATTGTTTTCTTTCTTTCTCTCTCTCTTTCTTTCTTTCTTTCTCTCTCTCTTACTCTCTCTCTCTCTCTCTCTTACTCTCTCTCTTTTTCTATTTCTATCTTTCTCTCGTTCTCCCTCTCTCTCCCCTTCTCTCCCGCCTCCACCCTGGGAGATTGAGTTCAGCAGTTGAAAGGAGTGCCGTCAACAAACAGTTATTACCTCAATAAAGGAGGGGATCGATAGGGCAGAGATGAGCAGCCAAGCTGGTGATATCAGCAGAGAGGAGGGGAGGGGGAGGCCACTGTGCCAGTCAGCCAGCCAGAGAGGCTGCTGGGAAAGAAATTACCTACACACTTCCGTTGGCCGCCCATGTCCAAACACTTCACAAGACGTTACAGTAAAGACGTCAAATGCATGGGGATGATTTTATTCCCCCCCCCCCCTTTCTTATGCCCACACACATAATCATGGTATCACACACGGTCACACTATCACAAACACTGGTGTGTCTTCCCCTTTACTGTGACTCAATTACTCTTAGCGGAACAATAATAAAGTCCAGGGAGCGGAGGCTTCGATCGGCTGCCCCGCTGGAAGGCAAGCTGCTGACTGCACCATGATGGATCACCTCTGGCTGCCTGCACACTTAAACAGCACAAACACCCCCCCTCACACGCATATATACACACACGCGGGGCACGCACGCACACGCACACAGACACGCACACATAGATTGCCGTCCATGCATTGCAAACCTTGTAGTGTTGAGCCTGCGGATAACAATGTGAAAAGGGAGATATGACTGTCTGTGTACGTATTGGAGAGACTGAAGAGAGCGTGCTAGAGACCGAGGAATGAAGGACAGGCAACACGAGTTCTCGTATCCTGTAAGCCTATTGTTTCTGAGTTTCCATTTATAGTCCAGGACCTGTGTATACTTCTACACACGTGCGTGCCTGTGTGCACATGCATAAACACACAGATACGCGTTTAGCTTGACATCCCTAGGGGCGTATGGCACCTGCTCAGGCTAATACAAGGTATAAGAAGAGTGGATGTTTTCCTCCATGAGGCCTCCCTCTCTCTCTCAGGGGACAGGGTTGTTTTTCTCAACTGTTAGGAGGATGTTGAGGGAGGGAGTGAAGGGGGCATGTGGGTGACAGAGGACCTCATGACCTGACTATAACCCACTCAGCTCAACGCTGATGGCCTACAGCAGGGGTCCATAATTACATTCAGCCGTGGGCCGATTTTCCCTTTAGCGGATTGTCGGGGGGCGGAACATAATTATAAATAATTTTTACACTGGAAATTGACCGCAAGAATCCCGAACAGATAGATATAGTATAAGAAAAAAACGTAATTATTCCAAACCTTGATTGCATTTGGGTACAATCACATAGGCCTACGCCTCTCTATTAATGCATGGGAATACTTGGGAACAAATTTCCTAAATTAAATAATTTTTGAGTCTTTTATGTCTTACAACTAAAATAATCAACCCCCAAAAAAGTTCAATTTAAAAAAAGAAAATTCTCGGAGAACTCGGGGGCCAAATAACATCACCCGCAGGCCGAATTTAGCCCCTTGGGCTGCCTATTGGAGAACCCTGGTCTACAGTCTCAAAGGCTTTAAAGTAATGGATTGGATATTGCATACTAAGTAGCACACTCTCCATCTGAATCACATACAGTCAGTAGCTACATGACCTTATCCAAATGAGGTCCTCCTCAGCTCAGACACTAAGCCCTTGACAATCCAGTCTCATCAAGACAGTGACATGGCCACTGAA
This sequence comes from Salvelinus sp. IW2-2015, assembly GCF_002910315.2. NCBI lineage: Eukaryota > Metazoa > Chordata > Actinopteri > Salmoniformes > Salmonidae > Salvelinus > Salvelinus sp. IW2-2015. The sequence continues at coordinate 22,687 of NW_019942726.1, read as the reverse complement.
CTCTAGATTTAACAGTACTTGCTTCTGGCCTGGACCAAGAGAATGTCGAGCATTCTAAAATACCCTTGGAGGCGCCGGCTATGCGTTGCTGAGCAGGACTAGACAGCAGAGCCGACAGCACCAACTGGCTGCGTCACCATCAACACCTATAGAGGTTTATCAGATCTGTCCTCCCCAGGCCAGCTGCAGCCAGGCTGGGTAGTGGGGGTGGTATAGGGGATGGTGGGGTGGTCAGTACTAACACAGATAACCACATCAGAGGAGGGGGGAGTACGGTTGGTCAAAAAGGGAGGTGAGTCACTGGCCCATCCACCCTCTGACGCATCCTTTCCAGGAAGTAGAACACGCCCACTGCCTGATGACATCATCACATCCTCAACACTGGTCAGTCATTGGGTATGATATCATTTCCTGCTAGATGTCTCCTCACACTGATTAACACGTTATGAGATGTTGGAGAATGTATTTAAAATGTGATGTACTGGAACTCCATGCTGATTTTTCTCCCTTCAATCAAAAAAGAGGTCAACAAAGGCAGTGAAAATGACCGTGTCAATCTCCATGTCCATGTGTCTGATTTTTTACAAATCAAACCAACCTCATTGGACATGACAGTGCACTGGTCTGCATCTAATGGGGGTAAAAGTGCTGGGAGTGTGAGTGAGTGGAGGGCGTTCGGTATGGAGCGATGGCTACAATAGCTGTCTGTTCGCCTATTACACAGCTGGTGCTGCTCTACATGTGAGGTTAATGTGAACTAATTGACGTGTGCAGTGTGTGTGTGTGTGTGTGTGTGTGTGTGTGTGTGTGTGTGGTGTGTGTGTGTGGTGTGTGTGTGTGTGTGGGGTGTGTGTGTGTGGAAGAGCCGTTTCAACATATATTAATATTATTTTTTATATCAATATTTTTATGTTTTATATCAATAATGGAATTTTCTATATAAATAATTCTAATTTTTCTATAAAAAACTGGAATCATCGATATCAAAATATCAATATAACATGTTTTATATAATTGTTTGTAATATATCGATAATTACATTTTTTATATCAAAAACTAGAATTTTCAATATCTATTTTGTATATCAATAATTATCTAATGATGCATATATTACCATATATTTAGCATTATTAAAACTTAAACCAATCAGCTTCAAGCGCCTTGAATGTCAATGAAGAGTAGAGTGGAGAGAGCACTGAGAGACATTCTTCACATTTTGTTGCCTTAAAATGGATTTTTAAATGGATTAGATAGTTTTTTTCCCTACTAATGTACACAACCTATTACACAATTCTAAAGTGAACAAAAAATTATAGAACATTTCCCAAATTAATAAAAAATACAAAACAAAAAGGCTGCCAAAGGTGCTTCGCCAAGTATTAACTGTGGGGTGTGAAGACATACGCAATCGATACATTTCCCTTTCTTATTTTCTTATTTTTTGGGGGGCGGCAGGTAACCTAGTGTTTAGAGCGTCGTGCCAGGAACCAAAAGATTGCTGGACCGAATCCCCAAGCTGACAAGGTAAAAATGTGTTATTCTGCCCCTGAACAAGGCAGTTAACCCACTGTTCCCCGGTAGGCTGTCATTGTAAATAGGAATTTGATCTTAACTGACTTGCCTAGTTAAATAAAGGTAACATGCAAATTAATTTGGAAAATGTTCTATAACTTTTCTTTCACTGGAGATATTCTAGCTACTAAAGTAATGATGAGAGTAGTGTCCTTCACTACACACCAGAGCCCAGGTTGGATTGCCAATGGAGCTGCTGTAGTCTTAAGGCACGGTGTCAAACTCATTCCACGGAGGGCTGAGCGTCTGTGGGTTTTCACTCCACCCTTGTACTTGATTGAGGAATTAAGGTCACTAATTAGTAAGGAACTCCCTTCACCTGGTTGTCTAGAGCTTAATTGAAAGGAAAAAAACTAAAACCAGCAGACACTAGACCCTCCATGGAATGAGTTTGACACCCCTGTTAAAGTTCCGCTTCGGTTCGACTGGTTGTCCGCTGGTTTTCCTTTAAATGAAGCCATAGACAACCAGGTGAGGGGAGTTCTGAACTGAACGAGATAAAACCAGCAATAGGACTGCTTGAGACGGCGAAAGAAATCTGTCATTCATTTTGATGTTTTGCACAGGATATCGTAGTCGCTGCAATTTTACATCGAACTAAGATGCTCGGTGCAGTATTTCTCAAGTGAACAAAATGTGCATGGAAACGATTCGTCTCTCGCTGAAGGACAACAAACACTTCATTTTAGAATCCTTACTGTTGACCAAACACCGACAAAGGGCCGTAGACTACAAACAGTCGAGAAAAAAAAACTTCCCGAAGACCAAAACGAACAGAAACGTCGTCGGCGTATATGCACAAACTTTTTTCGGAGCTTTTAGAGCGTGTGGAGCGTGTGTGAGCTAGGAGACTGGGCTAGAAGTCTGAGCCTACTCTAGGTACAGTACAGGAGCGGGGTAAGGCGAGTGGCGGGGTGGAGTGGGGCACACCGCCATACTGCTCCTAATTACCTTCCTCTTACTCTATTAAGTGCTGTTGTTCCAGCAGGGCTCCAGGGTATGAGGCACAGAAAACAAGATAAAGTGCTGTATATTTATTACTCCCAAAGGATCAATTTACACCCTGCTTTTCTGTGGCTCGCAGAGCACAACATGCACACACAAGTTATACACTCGTCCAAGTACGCACACACATAGCGTGCACACATGAACACACACACACACTTTGCTGGTGAAGGAGTGTAAAGGAGTGTGGTGCTTTGCTTTTTGCACCATTTTTAGGCAATGCTAACTGCTAACAGAAAATGGTGTGCACTTCCACAGCAGTGATGTCAACTGCCCTTGGCTTAAGCGCATTCGCCTGGCGACACGTGAGATCGTTAACACGTGCAGGAGTCTGTGTGTCGTTCGATGACATCAGAGATGACAAGGACTCCGCCGTTGCCGAGACGTGAGTCTGTTCCCTTTGATGTCACAGGAAGTGTGCGTCGCTGGAAGCGCTTCAGTGAGAAACGCCGCCGATCCAAACAGCTGGTGAACACACAGGGTCGTGACCCTGCCCACCCAACAGGCTACAGTACAGTATGCTAAGGTTCAGCTGCATCTGCACTCTGCAGGAGTACTGTACTGGAGAGGACCTGGTCTTTGCCTGCGTAGATAGAACTGACACATCTTTGTATAAAAAGATAAATGATCCTTTGGTCCTAATTACACATGTATTTCCACTCAACAGTCTTTTTGCTTTCACTGATAAAAACAAATAGCGTATCTAGAACATTATAGGATCTTGACGCAAGTGAAAGACAAAACGTATCTAGGCAAGAGTAGCAAGATAGAGAAGGCTGATTCAATCATTTGAGAGTGATATTGGTCGAATATTTTAAAATCAAACTACTTTTAGATTTTCTAACAAAGCATGCTTGAACGTGTAGAAATATAGACATAGAGTGGCGTGAGAGAGGACTGTGGACTGATTGGACAGTTAGGGTACAGGCTGTGGACTGATTGGACAGTTAGGGTACAGGCTGTGGACTGATTGGACAGTTAGGGTACAGGCTNACAGGCTGTGGACTGATTGGACAGTTAGGGTACAGGCTGTGGACTGATTGGACAGTTAGGGTACAGGCTGTGGACTGATTGGACAGTTAGGGTACGGGCTGTGGACTGATTGGACAGTTAGGGTACAGGCTGTGGACTGATTGGACAGTTAGGGTACGGGCTGTGGACTGATTGGATAGTAGAGGTGCAGGTGGTGTAACTGGTACCTTGGGAAGGCGTTCTGGATCTCCAGGGTGTCGGGGGATGACCTTCTGCAGCCGCTGAAAGCCGTAATCGATGGTGGGCTCATTCAGGGCTGAGGACACACACACACACAGGAGCACAGGGTTACAACACTGTAACATCATCTCAGAACAACTTGAGCATACGATCACAATGTTCATCTCCAAATGGCCTCTGAGTTCACTCTTCGTGCAGTACTCATCTTGCCGTCCTGTTTGTACATTCCCAGGTTATTTCTGAAGTTGTGTCCCCAATGGAAGTATAAGGTAGCAGAAAAGGGACTGTCCTAAATACATCAGTAAAACACATGCATCGAGGAACCAGACAGGTACCAAGGCACTTTCCAGCCTGTGATTGCTTCAAAGTGAGCTTTTCATTAGTTGAAGCAACAATCTAGAGATAAAACAGAGCTAGCGTGAAGCAGAGTGAAGGGGATTTAAATATATGATCGTGGCTAATGGAAGTCATTTTACATTCCCATGAAGCTAGATTGCCTGTATTTATAAAAGTGAGTGTAAAAAGCACATACGCTATGGTAATCTGGGGATTTTAAAGGACATTTACTTTTTACGTTTAGCATTGCAATTACTGGTATGAAGCCTTTATCCTGTCAGAAGAGAGAGAGAGATGTAAAAGCCTGTCAGTCAGTGAGGGGAGCTAGGCGAGAGGCATATTTACATGCCTGCTGACAGCCAGCCAGGCGACTAGTGATAGAGGAACCGGAATGGCGGAGCGGAGTGTGGGCAGAGGGAGACAAGATGGCTGCCCAGCCCCAGAGCATTGTTTTATGGAGTTCTATCTGCCCTAAATGGAGCCTTTAAGAACTCCGCGAGACTCAACAACAGCACAGACTTAGATAAGGATTTGATGTGACAAAAATAATCTCCGGTTCAACTTCTGAAAGGAACCAATATCAGGCCTGAAGCCTGATTTCACCCAAAAGAAAACAAAGTGTTAAGGTTACTCATTTCAGAATTATTTTTGATAATTATTACCATGGACAGGCATAGTTAAGGTTCAAAATATAAGTGAATAACAGGGTTAGACTATTCCTGTTGCTAGAATAATCTCACCCCTGAAGCTGAACAGTTCGCACATTATCACTGACACAAATGCTCATTTATTCTGAAAAGGATGAAATCATGTCTGTGGCAAAGAACGTTTTCACCGCAGGGACTGAACCCACATCGCCAATGACAATTCCCAATTTTGTAACAAAGAGCAGAATAAAAGCTAGATATTCCAGCAGGAATCTGATACTGTCTGCACAGCCGAACGCCCACCAACACCAGGCATCCCTAAACCCCGTTCCCAAGCCCCGGCCTCCACAGTCTGTGGCTGTGGGGCTTTCTCTTCCTGTTATCATAACCTCCCGGGCCTTTGTCAAGATGCCTGCAGCATTTTGACACTGGAACAATGACCCTTTCTTCTGCTGGGTCTGGGGAGAGAGGGGTCTGGCTGAGTGTGTGTGTGTTGTCCGGGTTCTCTGTTGGAGAGCTAGAGTTTACATATACAAACACACACTATCTCTGTGACTCACCACATTCACGGATATACTATCTATATGCACACAATCACGTAGGGACGCAGGCATGTGCACACGCACGCACACACACACACACAGATGGAGAAAATGGAGCGATGGGAAAAGAGGAAGAGAAAAAGAGTGTTTGACATGGTGTAAGGGTATGGATAAAGGAGATATTAGAAGGGTGTGAGGGTATGGATAAAGGAGATATTAGAAGGGTGTGAGGGTATGGATAAAGGAGATATTAGAAGGGTGTGAGGGTATGGATAAAGGAGGTATTAGAAGGGTGTGAGGGTATGGATAGAGGAGATATTAGAAGGGTGCGAGGGTATGGATAGAGGAGATATTAGAAGGGTGCGAGGGTATGGATAGATGAGATATTAGAGAGGTTGAGGGAGTGGATAGATGAGATATTAGAAGGGTGTGGGGGTATGTTTAGATGAGATATTAAAAGGGTGTGAGGGTATGTTTAGATGAGATATTAGAAGGGTGTGAGGGTGTGGATAGATGAGATATTAGAAGGGTGTGAGGGTGTGGATAGATGAGATATTAGAAGGGTGTGAGGGTATGTTTAGATGAGATATTAGAAGGGTGTGTGATGCTAGGTGCTTTCCATGGAGTGTTCCAGTAAATGTCCGTTACAGCTTAGTGTATTATGTTCCATAATTGGTCTGTCTGTGGTGAGCTCACACACACCAGTGGAGACGAAAATATAGCCAGTCAATTTGTCTCAAAATGATCAAAAAGACCCTTTAAAAAGCATGTGTCCACATCTGTACAGAGAATGGCATCCACATATACTGACAGATAATAACTACTGTATGTATTTGTAATGTAATCGTGACCGGTAGCTCATAAAAAGGACCACCAACATCAAAACACTCCCATATACAGTGCATATAGAGGTATAGAGAACACACACACAAAGAGTGGCACCAGGTAATATGGCACCACACGGGCCCACTTTAACAACAACCATCCTGGAGTTAAAACAGAGCTCTGTGTCTCATTCACATATTATACTCTAACTGTGCCTATTGTTTCTCCCTCTTACCCTCCGTCAATCCCTACAAGCACATATTTCATTTAACATAATGACTCTTTGAGCCAACAATGCTTCAATTGTTTTTCAAAAGGCGAATTAAAGGAGTGTGTGTCTGTGCATAGTGGCAGGTCGCCTGGAACGGGTAGGTGAGTAGCACAAATACAGTGTGGAGGAGAAAAGAAGACCTCCTCTCTCTCTCTCTCTCTCTCTCTCTCTCTCTCTCTCTCTCTCTCTCTCTCTCTCTCTCTCTCTTCTCTCCCTCTCTCTCTCTCTCTTCTCTCTCTCAATTCAATTCAATTCAATTCAAGGGCTTTATTGGCATGGAAACATGTGTTAACATTGCCAAAGCAAGTGAGTAGATATTATTACAAAAGTGAATAAAACAATACAAATTAACAGTAAACATTACACATACAGAAGTTTCAAAACAATAAAGACATTACACATGTTATATTATATATATACAGTGTTGTAACAATGTAAAATGGATAAAGCACACAAGTTAAAATAAATAAGCCATAAATATGGGTTGTATTTACAATGGTGTTTGTTCTTCACTGGTTGCCCTTTTCTTGTGGCACAGGTCACAAATCTTGCTGCTGTGATGGCACACTGTGGAATTTCTCCCAGTAGATATGGGAGTTTATCAAAATTGGATTTGTTTTCAAATTCTTTGTGGATCTGTGTAATCTGAGGGAAATATGTCTCTCTAATATGGTCATACATTGGGCAGGAGGTTAGGAAGTGCAGCTCAGTTTCCACCTCATTTTGTGGGCAGTGTGCACATAGCCTGTCTTCTCTTGAGAGCCATGTCTGCCTACGGCGGCCTTTCTCAATAGCAAGGCTATGCTCACTGAGTCTGTACATAGTCAAAGCTTTCCTTAAGTTTGGGTCAGTCACAGTGGTCAGGTATTCTGCCACTGTGTACTCTCTGTTTAGGGCCAAATAGCATTTCTAGTTGCTCTGTTTTTTTGTTAATTCTTTCCAATGTGTCAAGTAATTATCTTTTTGTTTTCTCATGATTTGGTTGGGTCTAATTGTGCTGTTGTCCTGGGGCTCTGTGGGGTGTGTTTGTGTTTGTGAACAGAGCCCTAGGACCAGCTTGCTAGGGACTCTTCTCCAAGTTCATCTCTCTGTAGGGATGGCTTTGTTATGGAAGGTTTGGGATCGCTTCCTTTTAGGTGGTTGTAGAATTTAACGGCTCTTTTTCTGGATTTTGATAATTAGTGGGTATCGGCCTAATTCTGCTCTGCATGCATTATTTGGTGTTCTACGTTGTACACGGAGGATATTTTTGCAGAATTCTGCATGCAGAGTCTCCAATTTGGTGTTTGTCCCATTTTGTGAAATCTTGGTTGGTGAGCGGACCCCAGACCTCACAACCATAAAGGGCAATGGGCTCTATGACTGATTCAAGTTATTTTTAGCCAGATCCTAATTGGTATGTTGAAATTTATGTTCCTTTTGATGGCATAGAAGGCCCTTCTTGCCTTGTCTCTCAGATCGTTTACAGCTTTGTGGAAGATACCTGTGGTGCTGATGTTTAGGCGAGGTATGTATAGTTTTTTTGTGTGCTCTAGGGCAACGGTGTCTAGAGGAATTTGTGGTCCTGGTGACTGGACCTTTTTTGGAACACCATTATTTTGGTCTTACTGAGATTTACTGTCAGGGCCCAGGTCTGACAGAATCTGTGGCAGAAGATCTAGGTGCTGCTGTAGGCCCTCCTTGGTTGGTGACAGAAGCACCAGATCATCAGCAAACAGTAGACATTTGACTTCGGTTCTAGTAGGGTGAGACCGGGTGCTGCAGACTGTTCTAGTGCCGCGCCCAATTCGTTGATATATATGTTGAAGAGGGTGGGGCTTAAGCTGCATCCCTGTCTCACCCCACGACCCTGTGTGAAGAAATGTGTGTGTTTTTTGCAATTTTAACCGCACACTTGTTGTTGTGTGTACATGGATATTTATAATGTCGTATGTTTTACCCCCAACACCACTTTCCATCAATTTGTATAGCAGACCCTCATGCAAATTGAGTCGAAGGCTTTTTTGAAATCAACAAATCTCTCTCTCTCCTCTCTCTCTCTCTCTCTCTCTCTCTCTCTCTCTCTCTCGGCGGGGACTGATCTAATTGATTTAGCTACGACAGTCTCCACATTATTATTTAAAGGAGGAGAATTCAATTAATATTCAGATGAAGAGTTGTGTTAGGGCGATGACGGGTGTAGCAAGGAGTCATGTAAGGGGAGGAGGAGGACGGGCCCTGATGAAGCTTAGGAATCGAATATGGATGAGGAGGTGAGGGAGGGACGGCAAGGTTGAGGAATGGTGTCGGGAGGATGAGGGAGGTTGGCGGTTGATGAGGCCAGGGAGCGAGGCGGGGGAGGGGGCCAGGGCTGGCGGTAGGGCGGCGCTGCCTGTAAGGTCTCCATTAACAGGCTGATATGGAGATGGATGGGCTCTGCTCTGCGTGTCAACACGGCCACGCAGTTGTGGATGTCAGATGCTGTTTACTCCCCCTTATTGCTATCGATTTCCACATTGGGCACAATCTTTGCACCAGGAGAGCGGATAATATTCACTTACTGGGAGGTAAGAGGGCAGGGAAAGGGGGGAGAGGAGAGGAAGGGAGACACTTGGAGCTCGATGAATGAACATGAGGGGCGAAATACTCCCGTAGCAATATCCCCATGACAAAATGAAATGTTTTGTGGTGATTCATTTTGAGCTTAACATAAAAAAAACATGATTTCCCCTCACTGTTGATGCCAGCCCCCGAGAGCTGAGAAAAACCTCCCAAGCACCCAAGAATAATCGGTTACAAAATATGTTTGTCTTTTCTTAGGAAAGAACTAACCTTTCCTCCACTTACACCACTGAGAAATCATACTGAACACACACATTTAAATGTGTGTGGGAAGGGGGGCCAAGTCAAGGTAGTATGCCAAGAAGGAAACATATTCTAGGGGACGTGAGCCTTTAAAATGTGTACATATGTTCCCGTTCACATGAATGGAGTGGAGAGGTGGTCAAAAGCTGACAGTGATTCTAACCAAACATCCATTGTGTGCCTGGATACACTGTTTATGTAAAATGACTCTCCGGGTTCCATTACACCAGGCCTATTCTCTGCCCTGCACTGTTTTCAATGAATGATTCCACTAGATAAGCATTGACAACAAAAGTATGCATCACAATTTAGAATCATAGTCCAGTCATAGGGGACCGAGTGGCGGGTCAACTACAGACCCGGGTTTGATCCCGGGCTGTATCACAAGTGGCTGTGATCGGGAGTCCCAGAGGGCGGCGCACAATTGCCCCAGCGTCGTCCGGGTTAGGGGAGGAATTGGCCGGGTTTGGTCGTCATTGTAAAGAAAAGTTTGGTCTAAACTGACTTGCCTAGTTAATTAAAGATAAAGTAAAACACAGACAATTGCGGTCGCAAGCTCCAGTTGTATTCGGCATTACTAATCTGTCTCGTATAAAAATGATTTCAAACGGTTACAAAAACCCAATCATGTTCAGGGATAAACAACCAGCACCATCTTATCAGGAAACACCCTGCCATGTTTTCTTCAGAAATAGACCGTTTATAGAAACACAACACTATAGACTATCATATTAGTGAAACATGACCGCATAAACATGTTGAGAATGGAGAAGTGAGTTTGGGTGGCCATCCGTCCTCCTGTACCTCTGCTGCCTGGCGCTCTCTGCGTGTGCAACAACTCAAACCACACAGAGAGTATTTATAGTGTAGGAGAATTCCCTCTTTTAACTGTTTTATTGTTTTCCACTTATTAATACCACATGTGTTGACTTGGGGAAGAGATGCTGGTTTATGTTACTCCATGGGCTGCATTAGCTAGCGGTTTTACACAGAAATAACACACATGGCAGCGCAGGTTTGCACCAAATCAACCTCTAAAATGTCATTGGTGGAATTACTGACCAGAAAATGTATTGTGGTCATAAAATAAAAAAATAAATGGACTCCAATATGAACAGAAGTTTGACCTTGGAGTCTACTTCAAGTTTGACCTTGAGGATTAGAGCACCCTATGATATTTGGGGCGGCAGGTAGCCTAGTGGTTAGAGTGTTGGATCGAATCCCCGAGCTGACACGGTAAAAATCTGTCGTTCTGCCCCTGAACAAGGCAGTCAACCCACTTTTCCGAGGCCGTCGTTGAAAATAAGAATTTGTTCTTAACTGACTTGCCTAGTTAAATAAAGGTAAAAAATACAATTAGGGCCAGAATGGAACATGGCATTGCTATTTCTTAGTAACCCAACTCGACCACTGTCAGAGAACGACACATTACAGGTTACCACAGCAGCCCGTTACAGTTGACCACAACAAAATGGCGCAACCTTGGCAAGAAGGAAAAAGGAGGTCGTCAGGAGAATTCTCCAAGATTAGGCCCCTGGTTGTCAACACTGGATTTTCAACAGTCTACTAGTATATAACGGAGTATGAAGGCACAAAGCCTCTCTAGCCATGGAATCATAGGGACAGGCATTCTGACAATGCTCCCCCAAAGAAGATCGGATCCAAACGACTAAAACTAAACAGCAATAAATAAATGAACACAACGCTCCCCTTCTCCCCCTGCTCAAACCACTATGTGAAGGATTCCTTGCAATCACACAGATCAATGCTCATTGAAATTTCATGAGGGCAGATCCAGGCCTCATCATATTTCACAATAATGACCTGGAGAAGAGGATGGTGTGGGGAGGAGAGGAGGAGGAGTGGAGGGGGT
>NW_019942726.1:0-10855 GCF_002910315.2 Salvelinus sp. IW2-2015 | reverse complement strand
GGAGAACGATGGAGAAGAAGAGGGGGGAATAGGGGGAGAACGGGGGAGAAAGGGGAGAACGGGGAGACGTGAGCGGAGTCGGTGAACATGAAACGAGGGAATGCACGCGCGGCCTCTCCTCTCCTCCCCCCCTAGGGCTCCATGTTTTCCAGTGTGATCTCATGGCTGCGGCCTGGGAATCGATACGCTCAGCAGCCCGGCCGTCAATACCTCTGAATTATTGCTTCTTCTTCTCCCCTATTATGATGAGTTATGTTTTCCAAAGCCCATACCACTTTGGATCAATAGAATACAATCTTAGTTTTATACATTTTTCCATAGCACCCTAAGTAGGGATCTTGGTTATTGTGTGTCTTTTTTCTTCCCCGTCGGAGACTAACATGACGCCTTGTGCTTGAGAGGAGATAATGTACATGTATTTGGGGGGCCTGACAACCTCCATATCCTGAAAATGGACTGCTGTTTTTTCCTAGAATTATGTAACCTGGCTTGTTTTTTGGCGCCAGTGAGCTGTTTGAGTCAACTGTTGAAAAGGATGTAACCAATTAGGCGATCAACATAGGCCTGTGGCATCCTGCAAGCGCTCCACCGTCCCTTTATTCTTCCTCCCCCGTTTTAACAGTCAGTGTGAGCCCTGGCAGATGCACACAAGGTCTACCTCCAATGGGCCCTTGCTTCACACAACTTCACTCCTCTTGTGGTACACTGTAAACAGTAGGCGACCGCAGATCATTGAAATTAAAGTTAGCGAGGATTCAGGGAGAGAAGATTCCTGTGTTTTGTAACTCGAGGTGCCATCTCTACTCTCTCTCTCTCTCTCTGCTCTCTCTCTCGTCTCTCTCTCTCTCTCTTCTCTCTCCTTTCTCCTCTCATTCTCTCACTTGGTCCCTCTTAATCTAAGTTCTTGAAGTCTCAGTTATCACACCAGTCTTAGCTCCAAGACGTTGTCACTCACAAGGGTTTAAATTTAATTTAGCCTTTATTTAACCAAGGATCAAGTCATTATGAGAACACAGCATTCTCTTTACAATAACAACCTGCCGGTCGTGACGTATGGTGTAACTACTGTCTCTTATCTGAGCTAAATTAGAGAAAAGAATGGAAGCAGAAGAAAGGGCCTAATCGGCCTGTCATTTCAGCTGCAGGGATATGTTTCACAAACAGGAGTGTAACGGGACCTGGGGAGTGATGTGTACTATTGATATGCTGTTCCCCCTAAGAGCGTTATGCTTTCGTTATCATTCATCCTAGCCCCCTAATTGTGCAGGGAGTTCAGGCATCATATCAGTAAAGAACAAGGACACACACCCACACACCCACGCACCGCACCGATCACACCACACACACCAACACCACACAACCCCACATACACACACACACACACACACACACCGACACCACACACACACACACACACCACACACACACACACACACAACACACACCACACACACACACACACACACACACACACACACACACACACACACACACATACACACACACACACTCTCTCTCTCAAGTCACACGTGCGGCATCTTTGTTTTCTATTTGTTTATTGATTGTCACTTGGCACTTTGTGTAACACAGAGCGGTGACATCAACGTTGTGTTTCACAGGTGACCTGACACCTCCACCAGACGCCATTCTCAACAGCACATATGTCACACGGCGGCGGTGGCTGAGAGTCAACAGCACACACTACAGCCACTGCCAGAACACACTGAGGACCTTGTGTGCCAGGAGGAGTGATAATGATCTCGTTTGTCTTTTTGCTCACTGTTTTTGCCGCCGTGTTGCCTACAGTATGACAGAACATGAAGTGGCACCGAGTCACTGTTACTCGAGTCACAAGCAAGTCTCAAGTCACAAGGTCCGAGTCTCAAGTCGAGTTCCAAGTAGAACGGGTCGAGTCTCGAGTCAAGTCCAAGTCGTGCATTCTACGAGCAAGTCAAGTCGAGTCGAGTCGCACATTTTTTCAAGTCAAGTCTCAGTAAAAAAAAAATGACAGCCCATTTTCATTATTTTGTCTACAACCCATTTTGCTGATGTAATAATACATTTGAACAACAAATTCCATATGCAAGCTTCATAAGTACATTTTGACATACCAAAAGACTATTAGGTCAATGCTAGTCATTGTTGCTCGCTGCCTCCTTGCTGATGCGCTTGCAAAGTAAACAGTTCATATTCCTGATCACCCCCCAAAAAATGTTGGAGCTGCATATTGATTTATGGCAATCCTCTCTCCCTAGAATTTGACGTTTATGCTGCACCCCTGATCCAATAGCTGTACAGCAAATCAGCAATCTGTTCTCTAGCTCACCTAACTTGTTGATTGACAGTTTGCTGGTCCAATCAGAGGGCCGAGTGTGCGTTTCACTAGTCAATCCGTTTTTTGGTTGTTGCAAGTGCGATGCTGTGGCTACTGTCTCTGGCTGCACGGAGAGTAATCCATGCAAACTCTGTGCCACAAAATGAGTGACAAAACGTTACAAAACCTGGCCAGATAATTTCAAGTCATCAGTCTCAGGTCAACGTCGAGCCCCGAGTCTTGAGGCTCCAAGTTCAAGTCCAAGTCGAGTCGAGTCGAGTCCAAGCCGACTCGAGTCCAAGTCATGTGACTCAAGTCCACACCTCTGTGACAGAATATAACGAGAGCGAGAGGGCGAGACAGACAGAGAGAGAGTGAGAGAGAAAGAGAGAGAGAAAAGAGAAAGAATCCTCCGTGTTTACAGTGGGTCATAGGTGGTAGGTTGTGACTACACCCACTCCACTATAACACTGCAGTGATCTCCTCCTGCCTACTAGCTTTTCATTAACCCTGCTGTAGGAGAAGGGTGGGAATCCCTCTGTCTGACTGATTCGCTGGCCAGTGGCAGCTGACATGGACCCCGTGGTTACCAGGTACCCATTGATTTCTGCCTGGCCCAGCCGTAGGGGCTGGGGTGGAGGGGGGGGTGCTTGAGAGACGTTCATGCCGATGCCTGTATTGATTTAATTAGGCCCTCAACTCCACCACGCTCCGTCTCCACGGCAGCAAATGATTAGTGCTGCCAGCTGTCCTACGGGTGCCCCGGCGTCCAGCTGCCACCCACCCACCCATGCCTACCAATCCCCCATGCCCAGGACGGATGCACTGCACACTGGCACAGGAGCCCAGTCAACCCACCGCGAGGTGCCGACTGGAGACACCAGAGGAAAATGAAGGGGTTTAGAGTCAGATCTCTGGTGGTGAGGTCTACTCAGCAGGCCTGACTGGTGCCTCACAGGGGCCGAGGCCAGGAGAAGTTGAGGGACAGGAGGGGACACAAAGGGCACGGTACTGGGACTGTGGAGAGAGGTGGCATGGGTGTGCTGCCCAACCCAGTTAACACAGTGTGATGTCTCTGTGCTGAAGGTAGAGGAGTTTGATCGCATATCAGAGACCAAGGAGAGATAAGACGCTGAGCGTGTGTGAGAGCCGGTGCATGGAGAAGGCCCAGCTGTGTATTATTAGGAATATGTGGTTTACGTGTACATTTCTCACCGCTCAGATCAAGCAGCATAAGGATCTCCGTGGAATCCCATCTGCCAGCCACATTACAGACATTTTCTCTCTTCATTTTTTAAAAATGTATAATTACTTTCAACTCGGGGCTCTCGTTTGTGCAGAGTGTATGTGGTTAATTGCTCTGCCAGAGGGGGGACTAGAGCAACAACAACAAAAACAGACGGAATCCGACGGAGAGCCAGTGAGCGCTCCCAGCTATGACCTTTCACCCGGGGAGAGAAGTCGACCTTGACGCGGGGTGAGGTAACCGCCGGGCCGGATCGAATTTCCTAATTCACATGTTGAAGAAATTGGCAAATGAGAGGGTCAGGGTTCATCTCCGCCCACTTGAAAAAAGCACTTAGCAGCCAGACAGGCCTGTATGGATGGAGTCAGGTAGCCTGCGGGAGGACGGCCCAGCCCAGCCCGCCCGGCAACCAAAGATGATTAAAAATCATTTCTGGGTAATGAGACTTCCCCATTCCACAGCCAGCCCATTTACAGCAGGGCTTGGTTAGGGTGCAGAGTCACTGCCTTGCATAGTGTCACACAGCCCACAGAGAGAGAAAGTAGTCCCAACACGGGCGTGGGCTTAACATGGTAACATAACACTAAAACATGTTTTACATCATCTTACTGGTGAAAGAAATTATATGAGGTGTGGCGTGAGTAGAAACTGGAGTGTACAACACAGACACACACACACACACACACACACACACACACTGGATGGTGTCCTACTGTGTGGCATTGTGGACCCGTGTCAAGAGGATCAATATTAATGAGTGAGGCCTCCCATTGTCACCCACACCCTCCACTGTGTGTGTGTGTGTGTGTGTGTGTGTGTGTGTGTGTGTGTGTGTGTGTGTGTGTGTGTGTGTGTGTGTGTGTGTGTGTGTGTGTGTGTGTGTTGTGTGTGTGTGTGTGTGTGGTGTGTGTGTGTGTGTGTGTGTGTGTGTGTGTGTGTGTGTGTGTGTGTGTGTGCGTGCGTGCATGCGTGCATTGTATTTGTATATACATGCATTTGAGCATGCAAGTGTGAGCATGAGAGAAATAAAATATAAAATGAGAGAGCGGAAGGTGGCCACTTCACTACAGAAGTGTTCCTCTCTCCCCTCCTCCCTTCCTCTTTCCGAGGGAAGAGAGGAAAAGTGCAGAAAAGGGAATAATGCCACAGCCATTACAGGATTCTAAAATTGCTCTGGGATTGGTTCCACCCACTAAGAGAGCTCAGTGAAATGGTTGGCAGCCAGGTTCCTCCATTATGTACAACTTATTACAAACAAATTTCTCCTCCAGGGCATCTCTTATAATTTTCAATTAGGTGAAACGAGGTTGTGAGCCCAGGGAGGGCAGAATCCACCACTGTTTCGGTTTCAGCACGGTGTGTGTGTGTGTGTGTGTGTGTATGTGTGTGTGTGTATGTGTGTATGTGTGTGTGTTGCTATGAAAAAGAGCATCAGAGAATGAAAGATTGCTTGTTTTTGCAGATACTTATTTCTCTACGGGATTGTACTTTCTTAACATCTTAAAAGTGTAAATGTGTGTGTGTGTGTACGCGCATTTACATGTGTGTACGCACATGTACGTGTGTTGTGTGTGTGTGTGTCTGTGTTAACCCAACACGCATTCGCTCACGTTCTGGACGGATTCACTTTCTTCAAATGGCTTCAAGATGGAGGCCTATAAAGCCCAGACTGTTTTCCTAGCTTAATTGTAACGCTTTTACGAGCATTTTGTCGTTACAATCTCCCAATCTACAGTAATTAAGTCAACATTGGCCTCTCTCTGAACCTCCCATTCACAGAGTGGGTGCTGTAGCCTACCTTCCTGCTAGTCCAACAGGCCTCCCTGTTACTGTTAAAGCAGCGGGGGGTACTGCCTGTGCTGCAACACACAACCCTTTCTCAGCCTCTTGGCATACAAGCGCTCCATATAACTCCCTGCTAATTTCTGCACATAAACACATGGCTATGGAGCCAGGCAGGCAGGCAGAGCTAGGCTAGTGGCTCTGCTCACTCACGGATGAATCAGGCCCCTCTTTCCTTCCTATGAGCGAGATAAGTTCTCTATTGGCCTTATCTACTGGATTGTACAGGATGTCACTGCTTGTGAGAGCGCCGTGCCGAGCATTAACCTCCACACAGAGGAAATAGGTGGGATTCTTAGGCCAGATAGGCCTGTGTTTGCTAGGAAGCCCCTGTCATCCACTGTGAATCACACAGCTACAGAGAGAGAGAGAGAGAGAGATAGAGAGGCTCTCTCAGTGTGCAGCTAACTGTGTTTTCTGTTCCGTACTTTAGAGTTGATCATAACAAGCTCCGGTGCGTTCTGCACTCCTGTACTCAACTCTGCTATTGGATCTCTCACCTTGCAGATGGTGGTTCTTTAAAGGTTCATTAAATATCTTCGTAGGCGGCCCGACCAAATTTGAGTTATAGATCTGTCACTGTCATCGAAACCAAGTCTGGTATGTGGTAGATCTGTTCTATGCGAGCTATTTCTATGCTTTCCGTCTTAACGTTCACTTTTGCGTCTTTTTTCTGTTCAGTTATTTTAACAACATTTCACAGCATGTACAATGATTCTCTACACTATACCACAGGGGAACATGATAGAATTCTAGCTACCAGCAACGGCGGAGCGATGGCTACATATTGTGTCTTTAACACAAGGCTCTAAAATACTGATATGAAACTGTCGATTCTCTGTCTGTCATGGCCTGTACTGTGTAGTGCTGTATATACAGATGACGCTGCTTTAATACTTTAAATAAGTGTAATACTCTGAAAGAGTTGGACCACCGGCGTGATCCCCTGTAAGGATGTACAGTAGTGCATGACACTTGCAACTCCAGGATAGTGGGTTTGATTCCTGTGTCCGCACGCACGACTGTAAGTCACTTTGGATAAGAGTAGCAGCTAAATGGCGTATACTATTCTTCTTATTACTATATTATTGTGTGCAGTAGAGAAACTGACCTGTGTAGATGAAGCGTCCGGGCGTGCCTTTACAGAACTGCTTGGACTTGTAGGAGAGGGTCACCTCTACCACCCCTGGGATGTGGCGGGGCGGAGTCTGCACCCGGATGGCATGGGGTGTGATGAGCTGCAGGGGGAGAGAGAGAGAGCAACAGCACAATTAGACCCAACCAAATCATGAGAAAACAAAAAGATAATTACTTGACACATTGGAAAGAATTAACAAACAAACAGAGCAAACTAGAATGCTATTTGGCCCTAAACAGAGAGTACACAAGTGGCAGAATACTGACCGACTGTGACTGACCCAAACTTAAGGAAAGCTTTGACATGTACAGACTCAGTGAGCATAGCCTTGCTATTGAGAAAGGCCGCGTAGGGCAGACACATGGCTCTCAAGAGAAGACAGGCTATGTGCTCACTGCCCACAAAATGAGGTGGAAACTGAGCTGCACTTCTAACATGCCTGCCAATGTATGACCATATTAGAGACACTATATTTCCCTCAGATCAACACAGATCTCACAAAGAATTCGAAAACAAATCCAAATTTTGATAAAACTCCCATATCTACTGGGTGAAATTCCACAGTGTGCATCACAGCAGCAAGATTTGTGACCTGTGCACAAGAAAAGGGCAACCCAGTGAAGAAACAACACCCATTGTAAATACAACCCATATTTATGTTTATTTATTTTAAACTTGTGTGCTTTAACCATTTATACAATTGCTACAACACTGTATATATAATAAGAATGACATTTGTAATGTTTTAGTTGCTTTTGAAACCTTCTGTATGTGTAATGTTTACTTGTTATATTTTTATTGTTTATTTCCTTTTGTATATTAATTACCTCACTTGGCTTTGGCATGTTACACATGTTCCCATGCAATTAAAGCCCTTGAATTGAATTGAAATTGAGATTGGAGCGACATGGAAGAGGGAGCGAGAGAGAGAGAGAAGAGGATAGATAGAAGGAACGAGAGACAGAGACAGAGACACGAGAGAGCAAGGAGGAGAGAGAGAATATGCAACCGTTAGTCAAGTCAACGCGGTAGTCAGACGACTGCAGTTGTGTTCTCATACAGACTCAGTTCGCGCTCCCCTCCCCACTCCTGCTCGATTCCTCCTCTCCCCCGAGTCAGAGTTTCGGGTGTGTGGGTGGTTGCTCCTTTCAACACAGCAAAGCAAACCACTTCAACAACCAATGAGCCCGCACTGATCCGTTTTCTTTCTTATTGTCTGCCTACGGGTAAACACCTTCACACTGAAAGAGAGCAAGAGGGACAGCTGGAGGGGAAGGACGAGAGCAGGCAAGCGACAATGCCGTCAGAACACATAAGACACACAGCTTATTGATTTGATGACTTGTGGTGAAATGAACGGGCGGTGTTATGAGGTGGTCTATGTCTCTGTGCACTGGCAGGCGCGAAGGATCCATGATTTGTTGAAGGAGCTGTTGTGAAGTCTGGGTGGTGGTTTAAAAGAGGGCACACACACACACACACACACACACACACACACACAACACAACACACACACACACACACACACACACACACACACACACACACACACACACACACACACACACACACACACACACACACACACCACACACCACACACACACACACACACAACACAACACACCACACACACAACACACACACACACACACACACACACACACACACCACAAACACACCACACACACACACAACACATCAAAGTAGAGTGGTATTGTTGGGACTGGAGCCATAGCTCCCCACACACCTGGAGAGGCTGTGTGTTACAGAAGGTACATAAACATGGAGCTTGAGTGGGGCTAGGGGAACAACATGACAAGGATCAGTGTGTGTGTACTGAGAGTGTGTGTGTTCATTATGCCTGGCCGACGGTTATCACAGCTCTGCAGGGCTGATCAGTATCGGGGGTACAGAGGGAGGGGGGGGACGACTGGCTGGGTGATATTGGAGGGCCCTCGAGGCCCTGAGAGCAGGGAGCTAACATAGCCTCACCCCTGGCCTCTCCGGTATGGGAGGGCGGTAATTGGAAACACACTGTGGGGCCCCGGCACTTCCTACATCGGACCAAGGGCCGAACAGCACTCCAACCAACCAGCCTCTGAGACCAGCAGAGAATACTGAGAACTAGACGGGACACTGGAGTAGTAGTTCTATGTAGGCTATACTCAGTGATGTAAAGTACTTAATTAAAAATACTTGAAAGTGCTACTTAAGTTTTTTTTTGTTGGTATCTGTACTTTACATTAGTATTCATATTTTTAACAAATTTATACTTTTACTTCACTACATTCCTAAAGAACATGATGTACTTTTTACTCCTTACATTTTCCCTTTTACTCATTACATTTTGAATGCTTAGCAGGACAGGAAAATTATCTAATACACACACTTATCAAGAGAAACATCCCTGGTCATCCCTACTGCCTCTGATCTGGCATACTCACTAAACACATGCTTCGTTTGTAAATTATGTCTGAGTGTTGGAGTATGCCCCTGGCTATCCATAATCAAAATAAAAAATTAAAAAATGGTCTGGTTTTCTTAAGGAATTTGAAATTATTTATACTTTTACTTTTGATACTTAAATATGTTTTTGCAATTACATTTACTTTTGATACTTCAGTATATTTAAAACCAAATACCTTTAGGCTTTTTCTCAAGTAGGATTTTACTGGGTGACTTTCACTTTTACTTGAGCCATTTTCTATTAAGGTATCTTTACTTTTACTCAAGTATGACAATTGGATAGCTTTTCCACTAATGGCTTTATTCCAGAGCTACGGGGCGAGGAGACAGGAGGGTCTGCCTCTACCTCTACCTCTGTCCATGTCCTCTAAAATAAACCCTGGGCTGAGGATTGAGGGTGGGTAAACAGGCAGGGCAGGGCAGCTGGACAACTCGGGCAAATCTGCCCCTGGAGGCCTAATCAGTGCTATTTCTGACCCCCGTCCCGTCTCCCCCCCCCCTGGCTTCAGCCATTACCCCATGACCATGACTGGCTCTGAACCCCTTTGGCGCTGGGGAACTACTGTAGCAAAGGTTCCTATTCCACTAGCCAAGGTTGAATAAAGCTGCAATTATTCTACAAATTAAAAGAATAAATACAACAAAAATACAGAGCCAAGCGTTTAACGGCAAGCATGTGTGGGACTCGAAACCCGTGTATTAATAACATTATGCCAACATGGTTCTGCAATTTAAAAGTCTAATAAATAAGCAGTGATTATTATAGCTGAATCCCTGGCCGGCGGGGGAGAGGAGAGCAGAGTGGAGTGTGTTGAAGATTGGATCAGCTCATTAGCCTGCAGACTGAATGGCAGGTAGAGGAAATCAACTTTGGCCTCGTTCAGGCTGCTTTTTACCAGCACTACAGTTACAATGCTCGCCCTGCCCTCCAGCCCTCCATCCCCTATAACCCCCACTTCAGCCCCTAACCCCTATCCAAACTCTTACCTGCCCCTCCAAACCCTAACCCTTCCTTCAGCCCCTACCCCCCTTCACCCCTAACCCACATCCCTACCCCCCTTCAGCCCCTACCCATCCCATCCCTTACCCCTTACCCGCCCCATCCCCTAACCCCCCCATCCCCTTACCACCTCCCCTTCAGCCCCTAAACCGCTCTTCCACCCCCTCTACCACCCCTTCATCTCCAAACCCCCTAACCCCCCTTCAGCCCTACCCCTCCTTCAGCCCTAAAACCCCAGCACATCCCCCTATTACGACCCCCCTTCAGCCCCTAAACCCCCTCCATCACCCAAACCCCCCTCCATCCTCTAACCCCCTCCATCCCCTAAACCCCCTCCAAGACCCTTACCCCCCTTCACGCCTAACCCCCTTCCATCCCCTAACACCCCCCTCCACCCCTAACCCCCATCCATCCCCAACTCCCCGCCATCCCTACAACCCCCCTTCAGCCTCTAACCCCGCCCATCCCCTAAACGCCTCCCTCGATCCCCTAACTCCCACTCCATCCCCCTACCCCCCTTCCAGCCCCCCTAACCCCACTCATCCCTCCTAACGCCCCTCCACTCTTAATCCCCTCCACCCCCTAACCCCCTCCAATCCCCTAACCCCTAACCCCCTACCAGCCCCTAACCCCCACATCCAGCCCCAACCCCCCTCCAGCCCCAACCCCCCGACCATCCCCTCAACCCCCTCCAGCCCCAACCCACCTCTAGCCGCCATACCCCCCTACGGCTACTGGCGAGAGGATTTTAGAGATGGACTGGATGGTGCTCTTCTATAAACGTGCTCCCAGATGTAGACCATAGCCATAAGGTTAACGTCTACTCATCCTGAATGATCTCTCTCAC
>NW_019942725.1:428080-429912 GCF_002910315.2 Salvelinus sp. IW2-2015 | reverse complement strand
GTTGGGTTTCGTTCACAACCCTTACATCTGTAAAGGGAGAGAGCTTCTCTATATCTCAGTTTCACCTCAATACTCCATTTCTGCCACTGTTTCCCCAAACCCTCAAAGACTCACAGCTCTCCACGAAATCCCTTGCCACTCCA
Organism: Salvelinus sp. IW2-2015; assembly: GCF_002910315.2. Classification (NCBI taxonomy): domain Eukaryota; kingdom Metazoa; phylum Chordata; class Actinopteri; order Salmoniformes; family Salmonidae; genus Salvelinus; species Salvelinus sp. IW2-2015. The sequence goes on along the minus strand of NW_019942725.1, from coordinate 429,769 downwards.
CGATGAATCATGTTCAGTTCAAAAGGTTGAAGTAAGTTTTTTCATCCCTCTCTTTTCTTCTCTCTATTTGCCATCCGTCCCTTTTTCTGAGAATAATAGGTGAATATTAGAAGAAAGAGAGATAAAACGTATGAAATAAATTAATCTTATTCTATAAATTCTGCGGTTACCTCTTTATTTCCATATTGTGGGAAACATGAGGCGCTTGACAAACTGTCATCCTCCCCCCGGGCCGGAGACTCGAGAACTGGTCTCGGACCTCCTTAATGGGCTCCTGTTTTGAGCTCGCCTAACTAGGAAAGAGCACAAGGGGCAATAAAAGAGAGACAGAAGAAGCAAGTACAGGGAGCAGAACAGCAGAGAGGAAGTAGACAGGAGAAGACAAGAAGCAAGCAAGTGACATGGAGAAATAGAGACGAGAGAGCAAGGTGACAGGAGAAACAGAGAAGAGCAAGGACAGGAGAGAGCAGACGAGAGAGAGCAAGCGGGACGGGAGAGAGACCAGAGAGAGAGGCAAGGTGACAGGGAGAGAGACAGTGAGAGAAGCAAGGTGACAGGGAGAGAGACAGAGAGAGAGAGGCAAGGTGACAGGGAGAGAGACAGAGAGAGAGGGAGAGAGGGAGAGACAGAGAGAGGGAGAGTGGGAGAGACAGAGAGAGGGACAGTGGTGGCGAGAGAGGAGGAGAGAGACAGAGGGAGAGGGAGAGACAGAGAGAGGGAGAGAGGGAGAGACAGAGAGAGGGAGAGTGACGGAGAGACAGAGGAGAGAGATGTGGAGGGGGAGATGGGGAGGGAGCGAAAGAGAGAACAGAAAGAGAGACAGAGAAAGAGAGAGAAATATACACACAGACATGCAAAACTTTCTGGCGTGGTTGAACTTCTCCTTTCCTCTACTTCACAAAGTTTAAAGCAGGTGTCTCAGAGGTCCGTAGTCATGCTGGTTCTCCAAGGCAAGTCATCGATTCGTTAATATCATTGACTGGCAAAGATCTCACATAGGCTACCTGGTCAGTCAAGTATAACTAGGTCTCTGATTAAAAAGTAAGGATTAAAACCAATAGACAGTCCATCCCTAAAGCACCAGGTGCGCGTATGAGCAAACTTAAACATTCTAAGACTAAATTTGCCGTGCTTTAATTTGACAATAAATCAATCATAAATGCCAAGCGATTGTGGCACTTGAAATTACAACGTTTACCTATTCATCTTGCAAATCTCAAGGTGCGTCAGACAACTTCATAACAGCTCATATAAACATAAGCAATAACACTGAAGTTGTTGTATGCGCGCACAGTGTAATGTAAATATGAAAACAATAAATCTAGAGGACTAGTACTTCATCAGTGTGTATCCATTAGATGCTCTTCACCAACTATACTTTGTTTGTCTTCAATCATTCAGTAATTGATGATGTGGCATTTCACATTCACATTACCCAAAACACATTACCCCCCCCTCCTTCTCGCCCTCCCTCAGTCTCTTTCTCTCCAAAACACATTACCCCCCTCCAACTAGCCTTCCCTCATTCTCTCTCTCTCTCTCTCCAATCACGCTATCCCCCTTCATCTCGCACTCCCTCATCAGCGCTCTCTCTCTTCTAACAAAACACATTACCCCCTCCATCTCGCCCTCCCTCAGTCTCTTCTCTCCAAACACATTACCCCCTCCAACTACCTCCCGCATCTCCTC
>NW_019942725.1:415929-428055 GCF_002910315.2 Salvelinus sp. IW2-2015 | reverse complement strand
ATTCCCCCTCCATAATTGCCCCACCCTCCAAGCTTCTTCTCTCCCAAAAACACATTACCCCCCCCCCTCCAACATCATGCCCCCACCCCCAGTCCCTCCGCTCTCTTCCGCCCTGGTCCTTTTCTCAAAAAAACAAAAACACACCCCCAAAAAAACCCAAAAAAAACACAATTACCGCCCTCCCCAGTATTCCCCTCCCTCCCACGGTTCTCTCTCTCCCTCCTTCCCTTCTCCCTCCCACACACATACCCCCTTCAATTGCCCCTCCTAAGTCCCTCCCTCTTCCTCCTCTTCTCTCCAAAACACATTACCCCCTCCCCATCCCCTTTCCCTCAGTCTCTCTCCAATAAACACTTACCCCGCATCCATATTTGCCGCCTCCCTCAGTCTCCTCTCTCCTTTCTCCAAAACACAAACCCTTCCTCCCCCCCCGCCCCCCCACACCCCCAATCCCCTCCTCCCCTCGCTTTCTCGCCCCTCCCCTTCAGTCTCTCTTCTCGCTCTCGTCTCTCTCTCTCTCTCTTTCTCTCTCTCCTCTCCCATCTCTCTCTCCTCTCTCCTCTCCTCTCTCTCTACTTTCCGCTCTCTCTCTTCTCTCTCTCCTCTCTCTCGCTCTTTTCCTCCTATCCTCTCTCTCTCTTCTCTCCAAAACCACATTACCCCCCCCTCCTTCATCCCCTTCCTCAGTCTCTCCTCTCTCTTCTCTCTCTCTCATCTCTCTCTCTCTCTCTCTCTCTCTCTCCTCTCTCCTCTCTCTCTCTGCTCTCTCTCTCTCTCTCTCTCTTCTTCTCCTCTCTCTCTCTTCTCTTTCTCTTTCTCTCTCTCTTTCTCCTCTCCCTCTCTCTCTCCAAAACACAATTACCCCCCTCCATTTCGCCCTCCCTCAGTCTCTCTCTCTCTCCAAAACAACATTACCCCCCCTCCTTCTCTGCCCTCTCCTATCTTCTCTCTCTCTCCAAAACAAACTATTCCCCTCCTTCTCGCCCTCCCTCAGTCTCTCTCTCTCTCCAAAACACATTACCGCACCCCCCCTTTCTCGCCTCCCTCAGTCTCTCTCTCTCTCCAAAACATTACCCCCCCTCCCTCTCATCCTCCTCCCAATCATTCCCTCCTCCTCTCCCCAGTTCCTCTTGCCCAACTACATTACCCCCTCCTTCTCCGCCTCCTCAGTCTCTCTCTCTCTCTCCAAAATTACATACCCCCCTCATCTCGCCCTCCCTCAGTCTCTCTCTCTCTCCAAAAACACATTACCACCCTCTTCTGCGCCCTCCCTCAGTCTCTTCCTCTCTCCAAACACATTACCCCCTCCTTCTTCCCGCCCTCCCTCAGTCTCCTCTCCATTTCCAAAATACACTACCCCCCTCCGTCTCGCCCCTCCTCAAGTCTCTCTCTCTCTCCAAATACCATTCCTCCCTCCTCCCACCCTCCCTCAGTCTCTCTCTCCTCTCCAAAACACATTACCCCCTCGCATTCTCGCCCCTCCTAGCTCTCTCTCTCTCTCTCCAAAACACATTACCCCCCCTCCTTCTCGCCTCCCTCAGTCTCGTCTTCTCTCTCCAAAACACATTTACCCCCCCTCCTTCTCGCCCGCTCCCTCAGTCTCTCTCTTCTCCCAAAACACCATTCCCCCCCTCCTTCTCGCCCTCCCTCAGTCTCTCTCTCTCTCCAAAACACATACCCCCCCTCCACTACCTCTCCCTCAGTCTCTCTCTCTCTCCAATAACCATTACCCCCCCTCACTTCTCGCACCTCCCTCAGCTCTCTCTCTTCTCCAAAACACATTACCCCCTCCTTCTCGCCCTCCCTCAGTCTCTCTCTCTCCAAAACACAGTACCCCCCCTCCAATTCTGCCCTCCCTCAGCCTCAGTCTCTCTCTCTCTCCAAAACACATTACCCCCCCTCCTTCTCGCCCTCCCTCATGTCCCTCTCTCTCTCCAAAACACATTACCCCCCTCTCCTTCTCCCCTCCCTCAGTCTCTCTCTCTCTCCAAACCACATTACCCCTCCTTTCTCGCCCTCTCACGCTCGCTCTCTCTCCACACATACAGCTCTTTCTTCTCCCCTCTCTCGGGTCGCCTCTCTCTCCAAAACACATTACCCCCCCCTCCTTACTCGCCCTCTCCAGTCTCCTCTCTCTCCAAAACACATTACCCCCTCCTTCTCGCCCTCTCTCAGTCTCTCTCTCTCTCCAAACAACACATTACCCCCTCTCCTTCTCGCCCTCCCTCAGTCTCTCTCTCTCTCCAAAACACATTACCCCCTCCTTCTCGCCCTCTCTCAGTCTCTCTCTCCACAACATCCAAAGCTTCTTCTTCTTCTTCTCTCCCTGCATATTTTAGTTTAGATTGATTTCAGCTCTCCTGGAAGCCAATTTGTCCTGTTTGCATGTCCTGATATTCTCCTGATGCGATTCACAGGGGCATGGTTGTTAGCTGAAGAGAGACAACCGTGCTGAGAATTTGTGGGGTTAGATCTCATATAAAAAAAATGGTAATGGATGTAAAATATCAGGGGCGTTGGAAGGGAGGGGAGGGAGACTATGACGAGGCCTGTATCAGTAGGCTAGGGGTGAGGAGAGACTATGATGAGGCCTGTATCAGTAGACTAGGGGTGAGTAGAGGGAGGCTATGACGAGGCCTTTAACAGTAGAATAGGGGTGAGGAGCGACTATGACGAGGCCTGTATCAGTAGAATAGGGGTGAGGAGAGGGAGACTATGACGAGGCCTGTATCAATAGACTAGGGGTGAGGAGAGACTATGACGAGGCCTGTATCTGTAGACTAGGGGTGAGGAGAGGGAGACTATGACGAGGCCTGTATCAGTAGAAAAGGGGTGAGGAGAGACTATGACAAGGCCTGTCTATCTTTCTATCTTGACCTTTGTACATTAATAAATCACACGAGTGATGGAAGAACCTGGGGATAGAGATTGTGTGTGTGTGTGTGTGTGGGGGGGTTTGTGTGTGTGTGTGTGTGTGTGCGCGCGCGTGTGTGCGCGCTTGTGCGCGTGTGTGTGTGTGATCATCCGTGCCACATGTAATGCAGTGTTTGAGAGATACTGCATAGGTTACGGGTGTGTATGCGATACATTTGTGTGTCCCTGCCGGGGGGAATTGTGAGATTGTGTGCTGTTTGAGGGTGGCAGTGTGGAGACCCTACTACATCTCCTCAATACAGCTGACTACATCCTGGAACACACATCCCACTGCAACCATCCCACTGCACACATCCAACTGCACACATCCAACTGCACACATCACACTGCAACCATCCCACTGCACACATCACACTATACACATCCAACTGCACATATCACACATCCCACTGCACACATCCCACTGCAACCATCCCACTGCACACGTCCCACTGCACACATCCCACTGCACGACATTCCACTGCACACATCCCACTGCACACATACAACCATGCACCACCCACTGCACACATCCACACTGCACACACATCCCCACTGCACACTATACACATCCCACTGCACATATCCCCACTGCACACATCCAACTGCACACATCCACTGCAACATATCACATATCCCACTGCACATATCCACTGCACACATCCCACTGCACACATCACACTGCACCATCCCACTGCACACATCACACTGCAACCATCCCAACTGCCACACATCCAACTGCACATATCACATATCCCACTGGTACATATCCCACTGCACACATCAAACTGCACATATCACATATCCCACTGCACACCGTCCCCACTGCACACATCCCACTGCACACATCCCACTACCTATCACATCCAACTGCACATATCACATATCCCACTGCACATATCACATATCCCATGCACCATACTGACAATCATGCAATATCACATATCAAACTGCACACATCCCACTGCACACATCCAACTGCACACATCCAACTGCACACACATCCACTGCACACATCCACTGCACACATCCTACTGCACACATCACACTGCACACTGCACACATCACACTATACACATCCAACTGCACATATCACACATCCCACTGGCACACATCCCACTGCACACATCACACTATACACATCCACTGCACATATCACACATCCAACTGCACACATTGCACTGCACATATAACACCGCACACTGCACACATCCCACTACACATACCACTATACAGAACGCACTGCAAACATCCAACTATAACACATCCACTATAGAGAACGCACTGCACACATCCACTATACAGAACGCACTGCATACATCCTCTATACAGAACGCACTGCACACATCCCTCTATACAGAACGCACTGCACACATCCCACTATCAGAACGCACTGCACACATCCTCTATACAGAACACACTGCACACATCCTCTCTACAGAACGAACTGCACACATCCCACTAAACAGAACACACTGCACACATCCCACTATACAGAACGCACTGCAACATCATCCACTATATAGAACACACTGCACACATCCCTCTATACAGAAGCACTGCACACATCCCACTATACAGAACACACTGCAACCATCCCACTATCACAGAACACACTGCACACATCCCTCTATACAGAACGCATGCACACATCCCTCTATACAGAACGCACTGCACACATCCCTCTATACAGAACGCACTGCACACATCCCACTATACAGAACGCACTGCACACATCCCACTATACAGAACACACTGCACACATCCCACTATACAGAACGCACTGCACACATCCCACTATACAGACACACTGCACAATCCACTATACAGAACACACTGCAACACATCCCTCTATACAGAACACCTGCACACATCCTTCTATACAGAACACACTGCACACATCCCTCTATACAGAACGCACTGCACACATCCCACTATACAGAACACACTGCACACATCCCTCTATACAGAACGCACTGCACACATCCACTATACAGAACACCCTGCACACATCCCTCTATATAGAAACACACTGCACACATCCCTCTATACAGAACGCACTGCACACATCCCACTATACAGAACACACTGCACACATCCCACTATACAGAACGCACTGCACACATCCCTCTATATAGAACACACTGCACACATCCCACTATACAGAACGCACTGCACCATCCCTCTATACAGAACACACTGCACACATCCCACTATAGAGAACGCATTGCAACACATCCTCTAATCAGAACGCACTGCACACATCCCACTATACAGAACACCTGCACACATCCCTCTATACAGAACGCACTGCACACATCCCACTATACAGAACGCACTGCACAGTAAAAGTCAAGCTAGTTCTCTTCAACTCCTGTGAAGTAAAGTCAGAAAGAAAAGTGTTGCAGAGAGGGGGAAGAGAGCATAAAGACAGATTTAAGACACAGGCATCGTCTGGAGGACTAGAAGGAGAGCGAGAGAGAGAGAGAGAGAGAAGAAGAAGGAGGAGGAGGAGGAGGGAGGGGACAAAGGGATGAGGCTACACTCTGTGAGAAGGATCCACAGTTTATATTTGTGTTTAAAAACCTCCTACATTTTGAGATATAAAAGGTATGAGCAAAAAACGCAGGACACAAAGGAATATTTAAGGAAATGTCTTTAGGGTTATTTTCAGGATGATCATCATATCTGACATGTTAGAAGATATAGCGACAATTGTTGACAGACGTTGCAGAGGTAGTCGGTGTTATTCCATGGAGAGAGAAGTGAACTTCTCCAACTTCACTCTCTTCCATCTCTCTAAATAATGTTAACTCTCCCACCTGTGACATCAAACAGCAGGAGGTATTCACTCGTTACCTCCAAGCTCTCACTATAATCTACCCCGACACGCCAGAACCTGTGTCAATGCCACTAAGACGCAAAAGGCTAAGTAAGTATTGGTGGTGAGGGGAAATGACACACTAAAACGCTGTGCCAGCCCCCAAGCGATTATAGTGTGTAGGACTCTTTACAACGTTAGACAATCCCTTATTCTTGTTGTTGATCAATGTATTTGGGAAAGGTATTCTATTTAACCAACAATTGCCATGATGTTGTCCAATATTTTGCTGCAGAGAATCTTGATCCTTCACGCTCTAGGGATAGGTCATGTGGAAGTCCGAGATGTCCTGCTGCCTCTTCAGATGAGAGATCCCCCCCTCACCAAGCGTCGCAAAGCCTCCGACCCTTTTACTATGCCGGAAGCAAGTAAGACATTTAATTTGTACTTTTTAAAAATATTATTGATAACAGTCTCTTATATTTGGATGAGAACAAATGTAAATCTACCTTGTTTCAGAATATCAAAAATAATCCTATATCTCTATTGTGAGATCTTTTTAAAGGACAGTCACACAAGTCCGGTTGAGGAATTCGACATCAACCTGAGCTAGACGGAAGATTTACTTAAGATGGAAAAGCAGTTAAATGGAGAATAATTTTTGAAAACGCATGGCTAGAAATTAAATGTTTAATTGGTATGAGTTGAATGACAGACTGCAATATAATATGTTTCTTATTTTTTATGCAATTCATATATATGTTATGAATGCCATTTCGTACAATTTGTTATAAATGTATAAGTGCTTAAGATCCCAGACTGGATCTTCAGTCATCTATGAAAACTGTCTTGGAGTATACTGGATTTTATAGGACACTTTCTCCCAGGGATCACCAGCGTATGCACACGCACGCACGCACGCACGCACACATGTGCAAAGGCGCACACACACACACACACACACACACACACACACAACCAACACACACACACACACACACACACACACACACACACACACACACACACACACACACACACACACACACACACACACACACACACACACACACACACACACACACACACACACACTCTCTCTGTTGATGTTGAAAAGACCGTGTGCATTGCCGAGCTTCAGGGAAGAGAACTCAGGGAAACTTCAAGCAGGAAGTGAAGAGCAGAGAAAGGAAGATAAGGAGAGGTGACGAGAGAGGAGATGAGAGAGGAGACGAGAGAGGAGACGAGAGAGAGACGAGAGAGAGACGAGAGAGGAGATGACAGAGAGACGAGAGAAGAGGAGATGAGAGCGGAGATGAGAGAGGAGACTAGAGATGAGATGAGAGCGGAGACGAGAGAGGAGACGAGAGACGAGAGAGGAGATGAGAGAGGAGATGACAGAGGAGACGAGAGACGAGAGAGGAGATGAGAGCGGAGATGAGAGAGGAGACTAGAGATGAGATGAGAGCGGAGACGAGAGCGCTGTGAAAACAACTGATTTCCATCAAAACAGATTGTCAAACCAAATTACTATTTTTTTTAACTAGGCAAGTCAGTTAAGAACAAATTCTTACTTACAATGACGACCTAGGAACAGTGGGTTAACTTCTTATGGCTGGGGGCTCTATTTTCACATTCGGATGAAAAGCGTGCCCAGAGTAAACTGCCTGCTACTCAGGCCCAGAAGCTACGATATTCATATTATTAGTAGATTTGGATAGAAAACACTCTGAAGTTTCTAAAACTGTTTGAATGATGTCTGTGAGTATAACAGAACTCATATGGCAGGCAAAGACCTGAGAAAAATCACACCAGGAAGTGGGAAATCTGAGGTTTGTAGTTTTTCAAGTGATTGCCTATCCAATATACTTTGTAAAATTTGGTCCGATTGCACCTCCTAAGGCTTTCACTGGATGTCAACAGTCTTTAGAACATTGTTTCAGGCTTCTACTGTGAAGGGGGAGCAAATAAGAGCTGTTTGAATCAGGGGTCTGGCTGAAAGCCATTAGTTTAGTCACGTGTGTGGCCGTGCGGCCACGAGCTCTCTTCCTTTTCATTTCTAAAGACAAAGGAATTGTCCGGTTGAAACATTATTGAAGATTTATGATAAAAACATCCTAAAGATTGATTCTATACATCGTTTGATGTTTCTACGAACTGTATTAGAACTTTTTTTACTTTTCGTCTGGATTTAGGGATCGCGCCTTGTGCATTTGGATTACTTGACTAAACGCGTGAACAAAAAGGAGGTATTTGGACATATATGATGGACTTTATCGAACAAAACTAACATTTATTGTGGAACTGGGATTCCTGTTAGTGCATTCCGATGAAGATCATCAAAGGTAAGTGAATATTTATAATGCTATTTCTGACTTTTGTTGACTCCACAACATGGCGGGTATCTGTTTGGTGGCTGAGCGCTGTACTCAGATTATCGCATGGTGTGCTTTTGCCGTAAAGCTTTTCTGAAATCTGACACAGCGGTTGCATTAAGGAGAAGTATATCTTTAATTCTATGCATAACATTTGTATCTTTCATCAACGTTTATGATGATTATTCCTGTAAATTGATGTGGCTCTCTGCAAAATCACCGGATGTTTTGGARGCAAAACATTACTGAACATAACGCGCCAATGTAAACTGAAATTTTTGGATATAAATATGAACTTTATCGAACAAAACATACATGTATTGTGTAACATGAAGTCCTATGAGTGCCATCTGATGAAGATCATCAAAGGTTAGTGATTCATTTTATCTATATTTCTGCTTTTTTGACTCCTCTTTTTGGCTGGAAAATGACTGTGTTTTTGTGACTAGGCGCTGACCTAACATAATCGCATGGTATGCTTTCGTCGTAAAGCCTTTTTGAAATCGGACACTGTGGTGGGATTAACAACAAGTTTATCTTTAAATGGTGTATAATACTTGTATATTTGAGGAATTTGAATTATGAGATTTCTGTTGTTTGAATTTGGCGCCCTGCACTTTCACTGCCTGTTGTCAAATCGATCACGTTAACGGGATTTCAGCCGTAAGAAGTCAGGGGCAGAACGACAGAGTTGTACCTTTTCAGCTTGGGGATTCGATCTAACAACCGTTCGATTACTGGTACAGTGCTCTAACCACTAGGCTACCTGCCACCTCTGCACTCTAACCTCTAGGCTACCTGCCACCTCTACACTCTAACCTCTAGGCTACCTGCCACCTCTACACTCTAACCTCTAGGCTACCTGCCACCTCTACACTCTAACCACTAGGCTACCTGCCACCTCTACACTCTAACCACTAGGCTACCTGCCAACTCTGCACTCTAACCTCTAGGCTACCTGCCACCTCTACACTCTAACCACTAGGCTACCTGCTATCTCTACACTCTAACCACTAGGCTACCTCACCAGAACTGGTGCAGGATAGATGGATGCAAGGGATGGGTAGAGAGACTTTGATTGGTTAAATGTGCCATCTTCAACAACACATAGACTGTACTTTCCTAACTATACTGAACAAAAATATAAACACAACATGTAAAGTGTTGGTCCCATGTCTCATGAGCTGAAATAAAATATCCCAGAAATGTTCCAGATGCACAAAAAGCTTATTTCCCTCAAATGTTGTGCACATCTTTGTTTACATCCCTGTTAGTGAGCTTTTCTCCTTTTCCAAGATAATCCATCCAACTGACCGGTGTGGCATATCAAGAAGCTGATTAAACAGCATGATCAGGTGCACCTTGTGCTGGAGGACAATAAAAGGCCACACAACACAATGGCACAGATGTCTCAAGTTTTGAGGGAGTGTGCAATTGGCATGCTGACTGCAGGAATGTCCACCAGAGCTGTTGCCAGAGAATCAAATGTTCATTTCTCTACCATAAGCCACTTCCAACGTCGTTTTACAGAACTTGTCAGTATGTCCATCCGGCCTCACAACCGCAGACCGCGTGTATGGCGTCGTGTGGGTGAGTAGTTTGCTGATGTCAACATTGTGAACAGAGTGCCCCATGGTGGCAGTGGGGTTATGGTATGGGCAGGCATAAGCTACGGACAACAAACACAGTTGCATTATATCGATGGCAATTTGAATGCACAGAGATAATGTGATGAGATCCTGAGGCCCGTTGTCGTGCCATTCGTCCACCGCCATCACTTCATGTACCAGCACAATAATGCACGGCCCCGTGTCTGTACAACATTTCTGGAAGTTGAAAATGTCCCAGTTCTTCCACGGACTGCATACTCACCAGATATGTCACCCGTTGAGCATGTTTGGGATGCACTGGATCGACGTTTATGACAGCATGTGTGGAATACTTTGAGTGACAGGCACACATGCTATGTATCCCAAATGGCAAGGGCTCAATTCAACTAAACTTCCATCCAGTATTATTCAGTAGTTCCTATAGTCAGCATGCTTCTAGGGCTCAGAATACGAAGTGCGTGCGCAGAGGCAGTGGTTTGTATAAGCTCACAGTACATGTAGCTATAGCAGGAAGGCTTGGCTTCCAGGCATAGAATCTAACATTCATCATGAAGTCAGCTGATGTGTCCAGGGAACACAGCATTTTCTTACTTTTCTGGACTGAAGACTTCCTTTGAACTGCAAAAGGTTAATTTCTCTCTCAGGAGGCTGGTGAGTGTGTGTGTGTGTGTGTGCGTGCTCTTCATGCATGCCCACAGCGTAGTCTATCTAGGCAGTATGTGCAGACGTTCATTAGGTTCCCCCATAGACTCTCATGGCTGGTGGTGTGATTCTGCATGCATTTGGCCATTAGCACATTGCGTTTTGCTACACCTGCACACTGCTCATCAGCCTGCCTGGCTGGCACCGATCTACACAACGACCCACCTTACAACCAAACTAATTCAATGTATCCTTTAAAACAGGCATGCTTAGCCAGTACACACTGTCCTGGGCAGACCAAAAAAGTGTGTGTGTGTCTGTGCCTTCCTGTTTCCTGTAAATGACGCAATATAACGTGATTATTTCCCTCTCTGAAATATGATGCTATAATTTACAGTATAGTACCAGGAAGTGGTCTGAAATATGATGCTATAATACAGCTATAGTACAATGAAATAGTCTGAAATATTATGCTACAATTTACAGTTATAACCGTAAGGAAATGGTCCGAAAGTAGATGCTATAATTTACAGTTATATTACCAGATGGTCTGAAATATGATGCTATAATTTACAGTATAGTACCAGGAAATGGTCTGAAATATGATGCTATAATTTACAGTATAGTACAAGGAAATGGTCTGAAATATGATGCTATAATTTACAGTATAGTACCAGGAAGTGGTCTGAAATATGATGCTATAATTTACAGTATCGTACCAGGAAGTGGTCTGCAACATACTGGTTGGAGGTTGATCATTGATTCTGAGAAATATATTCCCATTAAAAATATTCCCCTTCACTCTCTGTAGTAGATTGATTGTAGATTAAACTGAAGCCTCCGTAGAAGTATATATTGTGTATTTTGCCCTTTACCACGCCTGTCGTGCCTGTCGTGCCTGTCGTGCCTGTCGTGCGTTCCGGGTCTGCTGTGGAGCCGCAGGCTAAATTCACTCCAGTCTAATTCAATCATTTTGCCAAGTTTTATGTTGGTGATGAACTGAGGTTGGACTTGACACGTTCAAGCTTTTGTTTTTACTGGTAGAGTCTGCTCTGATCCATGACGGACAGACCGTCTGTAGATCTTTAATAGCTTTATGTCTGTCCTGAAAACTTAGGGCTGGATCGCAAACTGACTGCCGGAAAAACATGTTACTCTGTGGACAATCCTTGCTAAGTAAAATATATGATAGCAACCGTGTAACCCCAATATTTCAGACAATCTTTCATTGACATCAGAACTTGAATATCTGGCATATTTTGAGATTGACATGAATACATGATTTACAGTATGTGAAGTTTAAAGATTTACGTGCATCACAACTTAAACTTCTGCTTTCAATGACTAGTTAGTTATGTAAGTCGTGCTTATCTGTGTAGGGTTCTGTATTGTGGTAACTATGGTGATTGTACATTCAGTGTGGATATATTGGCATAAATGTTGTAATAGCTCTGTCCAACCTGCAAATCTCAAATAAATATTTAACATGTTCCTGCTGCTAGTTTAGTTTTGCTGCTTGTTAAATGAAAATGATGGTTTGATATTGGAAGTTTTTCACAGTCCTATACACAAAAGTATAATGTATGTAACCCATCACTGCAAAAACCATTTCCCAAACATTACCCTTGTCTAGCCTACAAGCCACATTTATAACTCAATAACTTCTTGTTCATGAAAAAATCTATCCAGAGTAAATAACAATGCTAGAATAGCACAAAACTTCAACTGGCACAGGTTGTTTACAGACCGGCAGAATACCAACAGG
>NW_019942725.1:396734-415310 GCF_002910315.2 Salvelinus sp. IW2-2015 | reverse complement strand
TTTACAGACAGGCAGAATACCAAACAGGATGTTTACAGAGAGGCAGCGACAAGCCCCAACAACAGGATGTTTACAGACAGGCAGAGACATACCAACAGGATGTTTACAGAGAGGCAGAAATACCAACAGCGATGTTTACAGGAGAGGCAGAAGCCCAACAGGATGTTTACAGGACAGGCAGAAGACCAACAGGATGTTTACAGACAGGCAGAATCCCCAACAAAAGGACACATTCTTAACCTGATTAACCCTACTGATCTATCAAATGACCATACCCATAGCCCAGAAACCTGTAAAAAGTGTGTTGTTTGGTGTGTGTGTGTGTGTGTGTGCCATGCGTGCGTCGTGTGTGTGTGTTCACTGTGTTGTTTGTTCTGCCACACAGACATACCTGATGTTACTTATTGACATCCCCCTCTGTGGCAGAGCTTCTCTCAGCTCACATCTCCAGAGATGTTTTATGTCATCCACCTAGTTCAGCTGCAATGCTGATGCACACTGTTTCCCATTCTAAATACCTTAGTGGTTAACATTGTAAGGCGTATGAAGGCTGCGTATCGGCTCTCAATCCCCAGCCTCCGGCACTGACTGAACTCTATTGTGTGACAGAGGAGTTTATTGCGGGGGATTATTCTACATCATTAGAAGTTCCTGTTATGACATGGCTTGTGCATTTGCTTAACTCTAACATAAGGGCCTACTGTAACTATGCCCGTCTGGTGTAAGTGAGGAGCGGATTAGCGGTGTGGGAGAGGGGATAGGGGGGACAGGGGGGGGATGGGGAGGTGCAGGAGTGGGGGGAAGGGGGATGCAGGGGTGTGCTTCTTTTTGGAAATTGCCCGTCATTCAGCAGTGATGGATAATGAAAGACAATGACAATTTGAATAAACAGAATCTCCCTTTATCTCTATTTCTCTCTCTCTTTCTCTCTCTTTCTCCTCTCTCTCTTTCTCTCTCTTTCTCCTCTCTTCTCTCTCTTTCTCTCTATTTCTCCTCTCTTCTCTCTCTATTTCTCCTCTCTTCTCTCTCTCTTTCTCTAATCGTCTCTCTCTCTCTTTCTGTTTCTCCTCTCTTCTCTCTCTATTTCTCCCCTCCTCTCTCTCTTTCTCTCTCTTTCTCCTCTCTTCTCTCTCTCTTTCTCTCTATTTCTCCTCTCTTCTCTCTCTCTTTCTCTCTATTTCTCAAATCTTCTCTCTCTCTTTCTATCTTTTTCTCCTCTCTTCTCTCTCTATTTCTCCCCTCTTCTCATCTCTCTTCTCTTTCTCTTTCTTTCTCTCTCCCCCTCCTCTCTCTCTCTGTCTCTTTACATTGCCAAAGCAAGTGAAATAGATAAAAAACAAAAGTGAATTAAACAATAAAAAATTAACAGTAAACATTACACTCACAAAAGTTCCGAAAGAATAGACATAATATGTAAAATTAGGTCTATATACAGTGTTGGAAAGTACAAAAGGGAAAATACATAAACATAAATATGGGTTGTATTTATAATGGTATTTGTTCCTCACTGGTTTCCCTTTTCTTGTGGCAACAGGTCACACATCTAGCTGCTGTGATGGCACACTGTGGTATTTCACCCAATAGATATGGGAGTTGATAAAAATAGTTTTTTTTATCTTTGTGGGTTCTTTGTGGGTCTGTGTAATCTGAGGGAAATCTGTGTCTCTAATATGTTCGTACATTTGTCAGGTTAGGAAGTGCAGCTCAGTTTCCAATTCATTTTGTGGGCAGTGTGCACATACTGTAGCCTGTCTCCTCTTGAGAGCCAGGTCTGCCTACAGCAGCCTTTGTCAATAGCAAGGCTGTGCTCACTGAGTCTGTACATAGTCAAATATTTCCTTTATGTTTGGTCAGTCACAGTGGTCAGGTATTCTACCACTGTGTACTCTCTGTTTAGGTCCAAATAGCATTCTGGTTTTCTCAGTTTTTTGTAAGTTCTTTCCAATATGTCAAGAAATGATCTTGTCATTTTTTCATGATCTGGTTGGGTCTAATTGTGCTGYTGTCCTGGGGCTCTGTGGGGTCTGTTGGTGTTTGTGAGCAGAGCCCCAGAACCAGCTTGCTTAGGGGACTCTTCTCCAGGTTCATCTCTCTGTAGGTGATGGCTTTGTTATGGAAGGTTTGGGAATCGCTTCCTTTTAGGTGGTTGTAGAATTTAACGGCTCTTTTCTGGATTCTGATAATTAGCGGGGCATGGGCCTAATTCTGCTCTGCATGCATTATTTGGTGTTCTACGTTGTTCACAGAGGATATTTTTGCAGAATTCTGCATGCAGAGTCTCAATTTGGTGTTTGTCCTATTTTGTGAATTCTTGGTTGGTGAGCGGACCCCAGACCTCACAACCATAAAGGGCAATGGGTTCTATAACTGATTCAAGTATTCTTAGCCAGATCCTAATTGGTATGTCGAATGTTATGTTCCTTTTGATGTGATAGAAGGCCCTTCTTGCCTTGTCTCTCAGATCGTTCACAGATTTGTGGAAGTTACCTGTGGTGCTGATGTTTAGACCGAGGTAGGTATAGTTTTTTGTGTGCTCTAGGGAAAAAGTGTCTAGATGGAATTTGTATTTGTGGTCCTTTTTTGGAACGTCATTATTTTTGTCTTACTGAGATTTACTGTCAGGGCCCAGATCTGACAGAATCTGTGCAGAAAATCTAGGTGCTGCTGTAGGCCCTCCTTGGTTGGGGACAGAACCACCACATCATCAGCAAACAGTAGACATTTGAAATCAGAATCTAGTAGGTTGAGGCCGGGTGCTGCAGACTGTTCTAGTGCCCTCGCCAATTCGTTGATATACATGTTGAAGAGGATGGGGCTTAAGCTGCATCCCTGTCTCACCCCACAGCCCTGTGGAAAGAAATGTGTCTTTTACCAATTTTAAACACACACTTGTTGTTTTTGTACATGGATTTTATAATGTTGTATTTTTTTCCCCCAATACCACTTTCCTTCAATTTGTACAGCAATTTGTACATGCCAAACCTATTCAAATACTTTTTGAAATAAACAAAGCATAAGAATCCTTTGCATTTGTTTTGGTTGTTTGTTTGTCAATTAGGGTGTGCAGGGTGAATATGTGGTCTGTCGTAAGGTAATTTGTTAAAAAGCCAATTTGACATTTTCTCAGTACATTGTTTTTGTGAGGAAATGTACGATTCTGCTGTTAATTAATGATAATGCAGAGATTTTCCAAAGGTTGCTGTTGACGCATATTAGTTATTGGGGTCAAATTTGTCTCCACTTTTGTGGATTGGGGTGATCAGTCCTTTTTTCCAAATATTGGGGAAGATGCCAGAGCTGAGGAGGCGATTAAAGAGTTTAAGTATAACCAATTGGAATTTGTGGTCTGTATATTTTATCATTTTATTTAGGATACCATCAACCCAACAGGCCCTTTTGTGTTGGAAGGTTTGCATTTTGTACTGTAGCGCATTCCATGTAATTTGAGAATCCGGTTGGTTCTGGAAGTCTTTAATAGTTGATTCCAAGATGTTTCTATTTGAGCCAAAGAAATTGGATAAGTGGTTTATCCATACTTCTGCAGAATGAATAGATAACTCTCCGTGTTTGTTTAGAGTTTTATACCTTTTCCCAGAAGTGAAGATTCTACAAATTCTTAAATTATTCTGATGTGCTGTTCCTTCTTTTTCCGTAGTGTATTTCTGTATTGTTTTAGTGATTCACCATAGTGAAGGTGTAGACTCAGGTTTTCTGGGTCTCTATATTTTTTGTTAGATAGGTTTCTCAATTTCTTTCTTAGGTTTTTGCACACTTCATCAAACCATTTGTCACTGTTGCTAATTTTCTTCGGTTTTCTGTTTGAATTATTTTTATTTGATAGGGAAGCTGAGAGGTCAAATATACTGTTTAGGTTTTCTACTGCCAAGTTTACACCTTCACTACACCTTCACTTCATTCTGTAATACAGGGTATTACAATGAAACCTTCTGTCCAGGAAATTGTTGTTGCCTAATTGTTTTTTGGTAGGTTTCCACCATACATTCCTTTCATCTACAGCATTTCTTAATATTATTCAGTTAATTTGGCTTTAATGCCTCATGATTGAGCATAACTCTGTTCAACTGTGATTTTGCTGTGATCTAATAGGGGTGTCATTGGACTGACTGAGACTGATCTAAGAGACTCTGGGTTGAGGTCAGTCATATTCTACAGTACTACTGCCAAGAGATGAGCTATCGGTGTACCTACCATAGGAGTCCCCTCGAACCCTACATTTGACTATGTACATACCCAGCGTCTGACAAAGCTGCAGTAATTGTTACCCGTTTTGGTTGGTTAAGTTGTTGTAGTTGTGTCTAGGTGGGCATATGGGGAGGGAATACTGTCACCTTCAGGTAGGTGTTTGTCCCCCTGTGTGCTGAGGGTGTGGGGTCCTTATCCAGTTCTGGCATTTAGGTCACCACAGACCATTACACGTCCCTGATCCTGTAAATGGTTGATCTCCCCCTCTGGGATAGAGAAGATGCATCGTTAAAGTATGGGGATTCTATTGGGGGATATAGATAACACACATGAGGACATGTTTCTCTGTTATTCATTCTATTAATTTCTAGCCAAATGTTCCTGTTTTGACTCATTTAATAGAGTGGGTTAGGTCTGCCCTCTACCAAATTAGCATACCACCTGAGTCTCTTCCCTGTTTCACACCTGGTAGTTTGGTGGATGGGACTACCAGCTCTCTGTAACCTAGAGGGCAACCGGTGGGTCCGTCTCCTCTATACCACCCACCTGGTAGTTTGGTGGATGGGACTACCAGCTCTCTGTAACCTAGAGGGCAACCGGTGGGTCCGTCTCCTCTATACCACCCACCTGGTAGTGTGGTGGATGGGACTACTAGCTCTCTGTAACCTAGAGGGCAACCAGTGGGACCTTCTCCTTTATACCATGTTTCTTGTAGGATGACAATGTCTACATTTCAATTTCTTTGATTAAGTCTGGGTTCCTGCTCTTTAGGATAAAGGCAGATGACCTTAAACCTTGTATATTCCAGGATGAGATAGTAAAAACTTTGTGTTTCATCTCTCTCTCTATTTCTCCTCTCTGTTCTTTCTCTCTCTCTATTTATCATCTCTTCTTTCTCTCTCTATTTATCCTCTCTCTTCTTTCTCTCTCTCTATTTCTCCACTCTCTCGCTCCTCCCTCTCTCTCTCTCTCTCTCTCTCTCTCTCTCTCTCTCTTCAGGGAACTGATTGACACAGGGGTCCTTCCACAGAGACAGGTGTCTGTCTGATGTTTGGGTGTGTGATATGTGCCTCATTATTTGGTAGGCAAACAGATGCATTATTAACCAGCCACCGTGCCGTGCCCGCCATGCATGCTGTCTAACTCTCCTCTCTGTGTATTATCCCTGCTTGCTACTGTGTCTTCTCATTCATGTGTAAATTAGCCCGGTCATCAGGCGTCCATGACGTGATCGCAGGGGCTTTCAACCTAACAATCACCTTCAACAGAAGGGATAGAAGTTACAGATGCTGCACATCCTGAGTGGCGCAGCGGTCTAAGGCACTGCTTCTCGGTGTTAGAGGTGTCACTACAGACAGCCTGGTTTGATTCCAGGCTGTCTCAGAACCGTCTGCAATTGGGAGCCTCATAGGGCAGCGCACAATTGGCCCAGCGTCATCTGGGTTTGGCCGGTGTAGGCTGTCATTGTAAATAAGAATTTGTTCTTAACTGGCTTGCCTGGTTAATTAAAATTAGAAAATAAAAACGTCTACTGGTTGTGAGCAGGTGCTGGATATCAATAAATGATTTAACGTTCCATATCTTGAAAAACTGTGTTTCAATACAGTTACCGTATGATCACTTTCTGAATAGGTTTTTCATCAGCTCTGACCTTTTTGTTGTTGAGATCTGTGACGGGTCTTAGCATTAATATGTGATTGAAGAATAAACATTTTGAGGTTTTATTCCTTTGGAAGAGAAGAGCACAGGTGGTTACGTGCCTGTTGCTATGCAGACAAAACTGTGGCCGTTACTGCAGGGCCATGAAATGAACAGAGATCATTTGGAGAGAAACACATGAAAGGAGGTTTTAAAGTTGATATAAAAGAGGTCATTAGGGCTAGCTATAAAGCCTGCCATTCAGCATGCATTTCCTTTTTAGCTTGCAGCCACATTATATATTACATTGAAGAGGAGGTGGGGGGGGGGGCGCTAAGCATCGTTTAAACCCCGAAGGAAGTGCCGCTAGTTTTGCCTGAAAGCACCTGAATATAAAAATACTGCTGTGAAAGGATTATTGTCACCTAGAATCACACTTAGGCCAACTTTAGCCTCAAATGGATAACCGAGGAACACTTGAGAAAATGAGTGGTAGACATTTTGTGTGCGGGATATTAGAGGCAGTGACTACTGAAATTTACTGGACTATTATTAATTGTTGAATAAAAATGTTAAATACAGTACATGGTCCGTGTTTCTCTTGTGATTGTGATGCTTGAGTTGTTCTTCAGCGTCCCCCATGAGGAAAGCATGTAAGCAGGATGGAAGTCCTATCAGTCTTTTTGGATTCGTACAGGGAGACAATAGAACACAGCCTGGATGAAACTCTGAACAGCAGGCGGTGAAACATGTATCCTTCTGCCAAGATGACTATCTCTCCAAAAAATCAGAGAGATAGCGAGCCAATCTGTGTGTCTGATAGCGTCAAACTTTGGGCCAACTACTGGCATCGGCTTGTCGTCATCCGACAAGCAGTCCGGTCCTCTAACGTTTAGAGGACTCTGTAGAGAACAAGATGAAATACTTTTAAAGTGGAGCACAACAGCCCCTATGCGGATTCATGAGGTCCACTTGGTTTTTCAGCAAAGAGAATTACACACAGCAATAAATGGTCCAAATGTGTATAGTTACTTAAACCCTTGAGGGCAGGGGTCTCAAAGTCTCAAATTACAGCTTGTAATTTGAAGGCGCAGGGGTCTCAAAGTCTACTAACAGCTGGTAATTTGAAGGCAATCCGGTGACTAACGGTGATTGTCAATGGGATCCAACTTATTTCCATGGCATATACTCGGTTTTCATGAAGATGTGAGTAGTTATTCACCGTTTTACTCCACTGTTGGAGTACTATTGGTGATAATAAATTAACGGTCTTATTTCAGCTACTGTAGATAGATCAAACGTCAGGCAAGGAAAATATACACAAAAATACTCCCTACATATTGACGATTGAAGGCTATTAAATTCCAACATCGTTATAGTTGTAATGCTCTCTGGATGACAGCCCTCCAATCAACACCAGAGGACATCAACACCAGAGGACATCAACACCAGAGGAAATCAACACCAGAGGACATCAATATGGGATTGCTCTAATCGATTTACTGTTGTGTTTTTCTCTGTCAGTTTTGAAATGTTTAGGTACGTGGCATTTTGTTCAAGCCTGCCTGGCTAGGAATTACAGTCGTGTCTCTGCGGGGAGCATCTAAGCGCGTGTGTGTATGTGTGTGTGTGTGTGTGTTTGTGTTTAAGACTCCTCGCCAAACTTACAGTTTAATGAATAACTGAAATTACCATTCACTTAGAACTGGCTGAAGTCACAGATAATATGCCTCGGATGCCTTTAATATGTCATTTAGACTGTAATACATAAAGTATTGTCGTGCTGCATGCTGTGAGGTCCCACATTGAAGTTTACGACCCTGCTGGGTGAGCGGCTAAAATGAAAGATGAGCCCAAAGACAAAGCCACGAAGGATATTTAACAAGAAGCACACCAGCCACCAAGAGACTAACTCTGAAACAAAGGCGTCTTTAAAACATGAAAAGGCTATATTAGCTCAGTGGGTGGTACCAGTTGTATCGTTATATTTATAGGGCCCACAAAGCACAATATGCTGCTGTCGCTATACAGGCTTCAAAAAAGTCCCCCCCCCCCCCTCATCATAAACAGGGATTGATGGTGCTATTGGGGCAGACACATGGTGTTTTTATCATTTCACATCTTTGATAAATGCGAAGATATCAAACACCCAATACAACCATGGTTCACACTTATAAACGAGTGCTGCTGGCCAGAAGACGTAAAGATGTGCAGTCAGCCAGGTGGCTAACTTTATATCCCTGCTACATGACGCTAACATCAAATACACTCATCCAGCAGGTGGCTAACTTTAATATCTCTGCTACATGGCGCTAACATACCAATACACTCATCCAGCCAGGTGGCTAACTTTTATATCCCTGCTACATGGCGCTAACATAAATACACTCATCCAGCCAGGTGGCTAACTTTCATATCCCTGCTACATGACACTAACATCAAATACACTCATCCAGCCAGGTGGCTAACTTTCATATCCGCTACATGAGCTAACATCAAATACACTCATCCAGCCAGGTGCTAAATTTCATATCCCTGCTATATGGCGCATAACATCAAATACACTCATCAGCCAGGTGGCTACTTTTATATCCCTGCTACATGACGCTAACATCAAATACCCTCATCCAGCCAGGTGGCTAACTTTAATATCACGCTACATGCGCTAACACATCAATACCCTCATCAGCCAGGTGGCTAACTTAATATCCCTGCTACATGGCGCTAAAATCAAATACAGTCATCCAGCAGGTGGCTAACTTTCATATCCCTGCTACATGGCGCTAAAAAATACACTCATCCAGCAAGGTGGCTAACTTTCATATCCCTGCTACATGGCGCTAACATCAAATACCCTCATCCAGCCAGGTGGCTAACTTTCATATCCTGCTACATGGCGCTAAAAATCAAATACACTCATCCAGCCAGGTGGCTAACTTTCATATCCCTGCTACATAGCTAACATCAAATACACTCATCCAGCCAGTGGCTAACTTTCATATCCTGCTATATGGACGCTAACATCAAATACACTCATCCAGCAGCAGTGGCTAACTTTCATATCTCTGCTACATGACGCAAACATCAAATACACTCATCCAGCCAGGTGGCTAACTTTAATATCCCTGCTACATGCGCTACATCAAACCTCATCCAGCAGGTGGCTAACTTTAATATCCTGCTACATGACGCTAAATCAAAATACACTCATCCAGCCAGGTGGCTAACTTTAATATTCTGCTACATGGCGCTAACATCAAATACCCTCATCCAGCCAGGTGGCTAACTTTTAATCCCTGCTACATGACGCTAACATCAAATACCCTCATCCAGCCAGGTGGCTAACTAAATATCCGCTACATGCGCTAACATCAAATACCCTCATCAGCCAGGTGGCTAACTTTATATCCCTGCTACATGACGCTAACATAAAAATACCCTCATCGCCAGGTGGCTAACTTTAATATCCACGCTACATGACGCTAACATCAAATACCCTCATCCAGCCAGGTGGTAACTTTAATATCCTCGCTACATGACGCTAACATCAAATACACTCATCCAGCAGGTGGCTAACTTAATATCCACGCTACATGCGCTAACATCAAATACACTCATCCAGCCAGGTGGCTACACTTAATATCCACTGCTACATGGCGCTAACATCAAATACACTCATCCAGCCAGGTGGCTAACTTATAATATCCCTGCTACATGGCGCTAACATCAAATACCCTCATCCAGCCAGGTGGCATAACTTTAATATCCCTGCATATCACTGGCGCTAACATCAATACACTCATCCAGCAGGTGGCTAACTTTAATATCCCTGCTACATGACCTGAACATGAAATACAGCTCATCCAGCCAGGTGGCTAACTTTAAATCATACACGCTACTAGTGACGCTCAACGATCAAATATAACTCTATCCAGCCAGGTGGCTAACTTTAATATCCCTGCTACATGGCGCTAACTGCAAACTAGCACTTCAATATAGTGACAATCGGGGTATATGGTGTTTTGGAGTTATCATGGCTAGCAGCAGATCGCCGATATTGTACCAGCTTCCTGTGGAAAAAGATTCACCGTCGCTGGCTGTAAACCCAACATTATATAGAATATACACAGAAATAATCCCTTATATCTTTGTGTATGGATTAAAATCATTAGAACAACCAGAATCATTTTAGGAAATCAAGCCTTGAATAGATAAGCGAATGAGACACTACTATAATAAGGGAAATCAATGGTCCCAATATAGACCGTTTGAGTTAGTATGGGCTTAATCACAAGTTTATGGAGCGTTATACAATGCTGTCCAAATAGCTATGGAGAGGGAGGCGGTGAGTTGTAGGTTGGTTTCCAGGTCCATTCTACTCTTATAGCTGGCCTGTCATCTGTCTTAGTAACAGCAGGCCTCCCTGCTCTGCTGTGCTCTCAGCTGTTGGTCCCATTAGAACATTTAGGTCTCGTTATGGAGAAATGAATGTCCATATCATCCAGATGTGTACTAGGAGGTAAGTAGACTAGCGGTTAGAGCGCTGGGCCAGCAACCTTTCAGTTGTTGGTTCGAGTACCTGTGCCGACAAGGTGAAAAGTCTGTAGATGTGCCCTTGACAAGGCACCTAACCAAAATGTGCAATGTGCTATGATGGCTGACCCTCTAAAACAACCCACTTCACCTATATATTACAATAAAACATATTTTGTATAGAAAGTGCACTCATAGTGTCTGGTATGTTCAGGGTAGGAACTGTATAGAACTAGTCAAGGCTGATTCCCTAGACAGTTGCCAGCTGGGTTCCACTTCCAATGCCAATTCTGCTGCCGTCTTGGATTTTGTCATGAAGATTTCTTGGACATTACATTTTATAAGATTTTTTGAGTAATAGGCTATACAAATCTCTTTATTTTGTGCCATTGACATGTTTGATAGGTGGATATAAAGTCACTAAAAGAGATCCTGCTGAGATAATCAACTTCGATCAATATTAGTTTAGAAATGATCATCCGCATAAGAATATTTTAGCATTCTTTTGAGGATAGCAGGTCTCAGCCAATCCCATTGATCCACCCCTAAAGTCAACCATCTTGCTGTTGTCATGACTGCTTGGCTTACAGCACAATGCACACCTGCATCATTTTCAAAATACCAGACCTGGGTTCAAATAATTTTTCAGTTACTTCAATTACTTTTTAATCCATTTCAATACATGTATTCAGTTCTTTTATTTGAAATAACAAGTAGCTGAAAATTGGAATGTATTTGGAAATACACTAGGAAGTTATTTGAAAATACTAAAATACACTGACTCGAATACACTCCCATGAATTTAACCAAGGTATTTAAAGATAGTATTTTTGACAAATAACCATTCAAATACTCAAAATGAAAGTACTTGTTTAGGCCTGTGTATATGCAAATGCTCAAAAATGTATTTAAATAGAAAATACTCAAATATACAGAACACAAGTGTTTAAATATAAAATACTCAAACACACATGTATTTGACCCCCAGGTTTGGTCTCCATCTTTAGAAAACGATCGTTCAAAGCCCCCTTCCGGTCAGTCTGGGCACGCGCGCGCAAAGCAATTTGAGCACCGCCTTCGCCTCATCCTGATACGTTCAAATGCCCAAAGAAGAAAACTCCAAAACCCAAACAAATGCTGCTCGTCATCACATACGTCCCATTCAGCCCCGATTCTTCGGGCTACACGCACAATCTGCCCACGAGAGATACGTCATAAACATCGAGTTTAGCTGTTAGCTGTTTAAAACGGTGTACCTATGTAAAACAACCCATGGGATTTTTAGCATCACGTAGCAACAGGCAAGTAAGTGGTTTTGGATTCCAAAC
Source organism: Salvelinus sp. IW2-2015 (assembly GCF_002910315.2). Taxonomy (NCBI): domain Eukaryota; kingdom Metazoa; phylum Chordata; class Actinopteri; order Salmoniformes; family Salmonidae; genus Salvelinus; species Salvelinus sp. IW2-2015. The sequence continues at coordinate 403,608 of NW_019942725.1, read as the reverse complement.
CACAGATGTTCTGAGGGTCCAATGCAAAGGTCAAAGTAAAGTGTTCCAGTGAAGCCTAATAAGAGCATAACGGAGATGGTATGTACACATACGATTTGTCATGGTTTCCTCTGGATAACGGCCTGTGGGTTTCAGCAAGGCGAGGCTGGGACGCAGCCCCCGAAGTAAACCAACAACGACAAAATCCTAGGTGCACTTACCATCTCCGTTATGTTCCTGGACTGTAACTACACCACACCAATTCCTTTTGTTCTACCATCTGTTTCATTTATGGCCGTTATCTTTCACAATGTTTGTTTTAATTAGTTCCTTTTTGACCTACATCAGAGAACCAATGGCAATAAGATTGCATTGTAGAGGCCTATATTCCACATCTAGGCACCATTAGGTATAACATCTACTTATATTTTTGCTCACACACACACACACACACACACACACACACACACACACACACACACACACACACACACACACACACACACACACACACACACACACACACACACACACACACACACACACACACACACACACACACACACACATATACACACACATATATATACACACACACACACATTACCTCTGCAAATACACCAGGCATGTACACAGCTTTACGTTCTACATGATATGATAGTGAAGACCTGTTCCCTTTGTTCCTGTGTGATGAAGGGCTGGTTTCTACAGCAGGCCCAAAACAATATCGCATTGTCTCTGCATTGCATAATTATTTAGCGAAGATAATTACAGTTATTGAGTACTTCTTTCGCCACTCAAATCAAAATATAGCGGTTTTGAGAATGTCAGTATGCTATTGTATTGTATTGATTTGTCTATGCTTTGATCTCACAATAATGAAACATGCAAAGTTGATAACAATCGTTTTTTTCAATTTTGAAACCACAAGAGTGGAATGCGTGTTGGTGTGGGCTCCAGTGCTCTGTGAAGTGTAGCATTGCATTCTGTTCAAGCGGCTGCTCGATCAGCACCATGGACAGCGTCAGTCAATAGTGCGCTACAGGTCTGAGGACGTTTGCTGTACACTACTTTATTATTGACCGATTCTATCACGATTACTTTCCTGATGCCTTTTCGACCTTGCATGTCATTTGCAAGCCTAAACTGGTAGCCTATATAATAAAAGTGAATACATACGCGTATACAATGCAATATTATTTATTAGGCGGGACATCATATAATTGGGATTTTTCTGTTGTTATTTTCACAATGTACATTTGTGAGCAACGTCACTGGACACAATATCAGTTAAAGCTACGCAGATCCGAAATGTAGAACACACCATAATGTGAATATGTACTTTATAAATTAGATAAATATTTTTTTGTAAAAGAGTTTCTATAGATGTCTCCATTGGCTGAAATATGTCGCTTTTTTAAAAATCTTTTATATCATCTCTGGATAGTTAGGCAGCCTATATTTGCCTTCTTTTCAATATGTTCAGCATCCAAACGGAACACCATGAAAAGCACAAAACAAAAACATTATTCCATTCCTGCAACAACAAAAAAGCCTTCGACGTGAAAGCGCTCTTCTTCTCCTGGACGTCCATACGAATTCCATACACCTCACTTGACGGAAACATTATTATTTAAGGCTACACAAACACAAAATAGAGAGAGCATTGGTAAATACACGTTAGTTCGGGAAGTTTTAAGCTTTTCGATTCATACAATATTATTCTCATCTGTTCAGCAGTCAGGGTACACAGAGGTAGACTGACTTGACAGTCTGTTGACAAAAGTTAGATGACTCCCAAGCGATAAAATCCAAATAATCGACAAGTGGTAGGCCTATACATCACGGGTAGATCGATTCGAGTATCCTTCCAGATAGGGTTTTAGTCGATGGATTTGGATGTACGAACTCCATGGAAACGTTAATGTTTGAATGAAATAGATACTGTAAAGTGTGTAGTGTGTACACATACGAATCTGTCTTCTTCCTCTGACAGTTCACTTCAAATAAAATAGCAAATGTTTTTTTTAATCGTTCCTCAACCATGGAGGAGTCACGTTTGCGATTTCCGTGATCACATATTAAATTATAGTGGAAAGACTAGGAAGCCTGAGAACGTGGAATATTTCCATCCACCCATGAGCGTGCCCCGTTCCAGCTTCAGATACACTCGGTCCTCGCGCTCCAACTGCAGAAGAACGCCGTTGCTTGCCGCCTCCCGAGTGACGTCCTGGTCACCGGCGAAAGCTGATATGATCGGGTAGTCGTTCTGCATCAGGTTGACCTGGGGTAACAGAAACAGCACGATCATAATTCAGACCTGTTACATCGTAGGCCTACTCTTTTTACGCACCAAATAATGTACCCATTTGGGTAGGCTGCTCCACGACATACAACAACACACTAAAGTAGACTAATTAGGCCTACAAACAGAAAACTTTGAATAGAGATCATAGTGAAGCAAATGTTGACAATTTGTCTTACCTGTATGGTCTGTCTGTTGTAGACCTTGACCACATGAAAACCGAAGCTGTATATTCCCCTCCTTGGCGCCTGGAAGACACTCGCTTTCAGATCGAAATGGTTGCCGATGTTCACTAAAGCCTGAAACACAAAGTGCGTCAACATGACGCACAATCAGCACCCAGAGTCAAAGAGTAACAGACTGAGACACGGCAAGGGTTAAACTAACCAAATTATCAAGCACTTGCACTCTGCATGTGGTGACCTTAAGGCGCAACGCATAATCAATTGGCCAACGCTGTTTGCCTGCAGGCTACAGCTCACTGTTTTCCAGTTGGACAATATATGTTTCTAATTGAAGACGATCAACGCAGCTGTAAGATTAGCTAATAATGSKGGGGGGGGGGGGGGAATTAACATAATACGGTCCATAGTATCCCAGCTCACCAGCGGGGGGGGCAAAAAAATTCTCCACTTGATGTTTGGAGCATTTACAGCGGCAGTCACTTCTATAGTAAACCCCGCAGTGTCTGCGTCCCTCACACCTACAGCATAGCTAGAACGGACTAGATAAAACAGCTGACGTCTTTTCAAATCAACTTGCAACGAGCTGCAGCTTTAATGAATAGGCTAGTTGGGGCAAATTACGCACGACGATCACAATGTTCCCATTATCATGTTCTGATCCCCAGAACTGCTCTCAAGTTATTTAATTAAAGAGACACAAGGGAAATGTGCGCGTCTCCAAACGGATCAACGCAACCCACGACAAGTTATCATAACCTTTTACAGGAAGACAATAATGTTGTAGCAGCTCCCGAAAAATATATATTAAACAACTTCTTCTTCTAATCCCCACATTAATTATCTATCCAGATAGGGACAATATTTGCATGCGCAAATTCCGGGGACGGCTGACCTGGTCAAAGTAGATGGTCATTGACGTGTTGCTCATGTCGGAGGGCTCGTGATTCGTCCCGCGCACCGCGGAGAAAGCTACCTTGGCTCCGGCCGACCGGACGGATATCCCGAGCGATGAAGTCACCCCGCCGTCCGAGGACGGGTTGGAGTCGCAGACCACCAGACACTTCCCCTCCAGTACGATGGGCTCCGTGTCATTCTGGCCGGCGATGCAGCGCACCACGCCGTATCCCATGAGAAGGCTGAGCGCCAGCATGGCACAGGGGCCCGGGCAGCGGGCTGGCACCACCATCTTCTGGTCGGAACTCTGATCCTTCCTGTAAACACTGATCCTGGCCGGCAGCTCCTTGGAGGTTTGATAGGACGTGATCACCTGGTCCAACCTTAGTCCTCTCTCTCGCTCTCTCTAACATGCACACTTTAACACACACACACAACCTATATTTCTCACACTCCCCTCCCTCCTGTACGTTTCAGTTGATGTGAGGCTGTTCTTCAGACAGCTGGTGTGGTGTTTCCTGGTGATTAAGAGACAGATAACAACAGATTTATGACAGAGCCCATTAGGTGTTTAAGAGACAGACTACTACATTGAGTGCTAAAACATATTCACTGGGATCCTCCTAGAACTAGATTCAACTCGTGCGTAATACGCACAGAAGGTATTTTGTAGGTGCGTCAACTATATGGTATTTTATTTAGGCTATATCATTCATATTCATTCATATTAGTCAGAATTATCACTTCCCATGCACGTTAAATAATTGTTGAATTTAGAAATCCTAAAAATATTTTTTTATATATTTCTTCCTCTCAAGTTTAATTTGGCTACTCTAATACTAGCCTACTCTTTTCTAACACAAGCACCAAACACCATAGCCATCTGTTTCCCTGAAAAGGCGCCTGGACGTTACCTGTCGTATCCATAGCGTCTCTCTCTCACCCCGCATAGGAAGCAGCGCGCAGAGTGAACTGAGCAGTGAGCTCGCCTTCTGTGCTGAAAATGGATCCCCCCTCTCTTCCTTTTCGAGGGCGACTCACGCCCATCCTTTATATTCAAGTACAGTAGAATGTCGACAGCACCGCGTACAATGACTCCCCACTCACTAGTAGGATAGTAGAATAAGCACACGTCTGGATTAATGAGTTTGTTTACATAACCAGTTGAATGTTGTGAGATCATACATCACCGGACCTCACGGGACAGCAGAGTTCACGGCTGACTCCCGGTGTGTAGCGGCAATTTATTTCCCCCTGTCTTGTCGCGCGCTGATTAATCAGAGATGAAAGGGTAAGACAAGAGGATATCATTGCTTTTTTTTGCGCTATTCCTATAATTGGTTATGCATGATGTCACTAATTTGAGCTCAAAGATGGCAGTTTTACAGGAGACACAGCGAAATACTTGTGCGACACCAAACGGTAGAAAGGCGACACCGTCCACTGGTCTTTTCCTCCTCACCGCAGGCGCATGGGGAACATGTCTTTGACTCACGAGGAGACTTGTCAAACTACCATGCTATCCTGTTTTGATTTACAATGCTTGTGTTTCTGATGCAAAATCAGAAGGTTAAATTGAACAGCAACTTGCAGTCTCTCATTACCACTACGCTGTCATTAGCTATAGCACTGGGGGGAATTACACGAGTCTATATTGCTTTGCGACCTTCCAATTCATAAACAGGGTATCTATGAATATTGATATTATGTCTATCTGATATTATTGATAATATTGGCTGGAGGGACGATTGGGCGGGATTCAGTTCCATTTGTGTGTCTTGCATTAAACATGTACAGTGAAGCAACATGTGATTTCAGTTAATTAATTTGTCTTAAAACGGATAATGAATAATTTTTTTAAATTTTTTTTTGAACCTTTATTTAACTAGGCAAGAACAAATTCTTATTTACAATGACCTCCTAAGAACAGTGGGTTAACTGCCTTGTTCAATGGCAGAACGATAGATTTTTACCTTGTCAGCTCGGGAATTCGATCTAGCAACCTTTTTGGATACTGGCCAACGCTCGAGCCACTAGGCTACCTGTCGCACCATTAACACTTTGGAATCCCTCACACCAAGGGCCAAGGGTTTACCCATCCTGATCCTAACCACGTGACCGGACCAGGAAAAACTCTGCTCCCTATATACAATGTATTATCTGACGTGTAGGCCGTTATTGTAAATAATAATTTGTTCTTAACTGACTTGCCTAGTTAAATAAAGGTTAAATAAAAAAAGTATTATTATTATATATAATGTACACCTCACCTACCCCCAGCCCTACCCTCTCTGCCCAGCCCTGTCCAAACATGTCATACTACCTTTGAAGAACTCTGCAGAAGGGTCCCTATCATGGTTCCTTGTCTCCGATGGAACTAAGGGGTTCTTCCTCAGAACTGCTGAAGCTTCACCTAACCTTCCCAATGAGCTGTCACTCTGCAGCTCTAAGATTAGCTAATTGGTCAGATAACATTTGAACATCTTGGCCATGTTCTGTTATAATCTCCACCTGACACAGCCAGAAGAGGACTGGCCACCCCTCATAGCCTGGTTCCTCTTTAGGTTTCTTCCTAGGTTCTGGCCTTTCTAGGGAGTTTTTCCTAGCCACCGTGCTTCTACACCTGCATTGCTTGCTGTTTGGGGTTTTCGGCTGGGATTCTGTACAGCACTTTGTGACGTCAGCTGATGTAAGAAGGGCTTTATAAATACATTTGATTGATTGATCTATAACGCAAGGAGTTCAGATTCATATACTATGATACGTTTGATTAACCCAGGGAAGAGAGGAGGCAGGAAGGATTGGAAGCAGGAAGGATCGGAGGCAGGAAGGATTGGAGAGGAGAGGAGGGGGAAGGTGTATCGTTAAGGATCTTTTAGGTACAGTATGTCATCCATATTTTAAATGCCATTAAAATTAGATTTTTTGACCAGAGGTTGTGTTAAAATATCATATTTAAGCAATAAGGCACGAGGAGGTGTGGTATATGGCCAATATACCACGGCTAAGGGCTGTTCTTAAGCACGACACATTGCGGAGTGCCTGGACACAGCCTTTAGCCGTGCTATATTGGCCATATACCACAAACCCTTGCGGTGCCTTATTGCTATAATAAACTGTTTACCAACGTAAAAATGTTTTTTGTCATACCCGTGGCATATGGCCTGATATACCACGGCTGTCAGCCAATCAACTTTCAGGGCTGGAACCACCCGGTTTATAATCATCTATTTAGCAACGTCATCTGTTAATCTTTTTTTTCTTCTATTCATTCATTTAAATTCTTCCGTCCACCCATCACCCATCACCCTCTAACCATCACCGTTCAACCATCACCCTCAACCATCACCCTCAATCATCACCGTCCACCCATCACACTTCACCCATCACCATCCACCCATCACACCCCACCCATCACCATCCACCCATCACACTTCACCCATCACCATCCACCCATCACACTTCACCCATCACCCTCTAACCATCACCGTCCAACCATCACCCTCCACCC
>NW_019942725.1:391480-396713 GCF_002910315.2 Salvelinus sp. IW2-2015 | reverse complement strand
CCCCACCCATCACCCTTCACCCATCACCATCCACCCATCACCATCCACCCATCACACTTCACCCATCACCATCCATCCACCCATCACCATCTACCCATCACCATCCACCCATCACCATCCACCCATCACACTTCACCCATCGCCATCCACCCATCACCATCCACCCATCACCCATTTCTATTAAGCATATAACAGCTTGGAATGCTATATGAAATCTGAAATATTTTGACATCATAATCATCAACACACTGGAAGCCTTATCTGTCATTCCACATGTATGTTCTTTTATCTGTCATTCCACATGCATGTTCCTTTATCTGTCATTCCACATGTATGTTCCTTTATCTGTCATTCCACATGTATGTTCCTTTATCTGTCATTCCACATGTATGTTCCTTTATCTGTTATTCCACATGTATGTTCCTTTATCTGTTATTCCACATGTATGTTCCGTTATCTGTTATTCCACATGTATGTTCCTTTATCTGTCATTCCACATGTATGTTCCTTTATCTGTTATTCCACATGCATGTTCCTTTATCTGTTATTCCACATGTATGTTCCAGGCTGACATGGTAAAAATCTGTCATTCTGCCCCTGAGCAAGGAGGTTAGCCCACTGTTCCCCGGGCGCCGAAGACGTGGATGTCGATTACGTGCGGAAGACACATTTCAGTTAAAGGCATTCAGTTGTACAACTGACTAGGTATCACCCTTTCCCTTTCCCTTATCTGTTATTTCATATGTATGTTCCTTTGCAATGACACATCTCTGCTTTTCCAACCACTATCCCTGCTGTCATGAAGGGAATGAACATGTTTAGCAGTGTAACATGTGGAGAAGAAATCTCCTGACAGCTAACTGGTGTGGGAGCAACTGTATACATACACAACATATACAGTTGAAGTCGGAAGTTTACATACACTTAGCCAAATACTTTTAAACTCAGTTTTTCACAATTCCTGACATTTAATCCAAGTAAAAATTCCCTGTTTTAGGTCAGTTAGGATCACCACTTCATTTTAAGAATGTGAAATGTCAGAATAATAGTAGAGAGAATTATTTATTTCAGCTTTTATTTCTTTCATCACATTCCCAGTGGGTCAGAAGTTTACATATACTCAATTAGTATTTGGTAGCATTGCCTTTAAATGGATTAACTTGGGTCAAACGTTTCAGGTAGCCTTCCACAAGCTTCCCAGAATAAGTTGGGGGAATTTTGGCCCATTCCTCCTGACGGAGCAGGTGTAACTGAGTCAGGTTTGTAGGCCTCCTTGCTCGCACACGCTTTTTCAGTTCTGCCAACACATTTTCTATGGGATTGAGGTTAGGGCTTTGTGATGGCCACTCCAATACCTTGACTTTGTTGTCCTTAAGCCATTTTGCCATAACATTGGAAGTATGCTTGGGGTCATTGTTTAGTTGGTAGACACATTTGCGACCAAGCCTTAACTTCCTGGCCGATGTCTTGAGATGTTGCTTCAATATATCCACATACTTTTCCTCCTCATGATGCCATCTATTTTGTGAAGTGCACCAGTCTCTCCTGCAGCAAAGCACTCCCACAACATGATGCTGCCACCCCCCGTGTTTCACGGTTGGGATGGTGTTCTTCGACTTGCAAGCCTACCCTTTTCCTCCAAACATAACGATGGTCATTATGGCCAAACAGTTCTATTTTTGTTTCATCAGACCAGAGGACATTTCTCCAAAAAATACCTTTCTTTGTCCCCACGTGCAGTTGCAAACTGTAGTCTGGCTTTTTATGGCAGTTTTGGAGCAGTGGCTTCTTCCTTGCTGAGAGGCACTTTCAGGTTATGTTGATATAGGACTCGTTTTACTGTGGTATAGATACTTTTGTACCTGTTTCCTCCACAAGGTCCTTTGCTGTTGTTCTTGGACAGATTTGCACATTTCGCACCAAAGTACCTTCATCTCTAGGAGACAGAACGCGTTTCCTTCTTGAGCGGTATGACGGATGCGTGGTCCCATGGTGTTTAAACTTGCGTACTATTGTTTGTACAGATGAATGTGGTACCTTCAGGCATTTGGAAATTTCTCCCAATGATGAACCAGACTTGTGGAGGTCTACCATTTTTTTCTGATGTCTTGGTGATTTCTTTTGATTTTCCCATGATGTCATGCAAAGAGGCACTGAGTTTGAAGGTAGGCCTTGAAATACATCCACAGGTACACCTCCAATTGACTCAAAGGATGTCAATTAGCCTATCAGAAGCTTCTAAAGCCATGACATCATTTTCTGGAATTTTCCAAGCTGTTTAACCTCTCTGGGATATGTGTGACGCTAGCGTCCCACCTGGCCAACATCCAGTGAAAATGCAGAACGCCAAATTCAAATAAATTACTATAAAATTAAACTTTCATGAAATCACACATTCAATATACCAAATTAAAGCTACACTTGTTGTGAATCCAGCCAACGTGTCAGATTTAAAAAATACTTTATGGTGAAAAGAGGATAGCACCCCAGCTAACAATCACAGACCATCATATTTCAACCTTCCAGGCGCGACACAAAACGCAGAAATAAAGATATAATTCATGCCTTACCTTTGACGAGCTTCTTCTGTTGGCACTCCAATATGTCCCACAAACATCACAAATGGTCCTTTTGTTCGATTAATTCCGTCGATATATATCCAAAATGTCCATTTATTTTGCGCGTTTGATCCAGAAAAACACCGGTTCCAACTTGCACAACGTGACTGCAAAATATCTCAAAAGTTACCTGTAAGCGTTGTCCAAACATTTCAAACTACTTTTGTAATACAACTTTAGTTATTTTTTTACGTAAATAATCAATAAAATTGAAGACGGGATGATCTGTGTTCAATACCGAAGGAAAACAATGTGTAGCTTGTTTTCTGGTCACGCGCCTCTAACAAACAGTACACTTCACTGGAGCCTCATTCTGAACATGGCTACTTCTTCATTTCTCAAAGGAAAAACCTCAACCAATTTCTATAGACTGTTGACATCCAGTGGAAGCGATAGGAACTGCAGGAAGATCCCTTAGAAATCTGGATTCCCAATGAAAACTTATTTAAAAGAGAGTCACCTCAACAACAAAAAATATCTGAATGGTTTGTCCTCGGGGTTTTGCTTGTCAAATAAGTTATGTTATAGTCACAGACATTATTCAAACAGTTTTAGAAACTTCAGAGTGTTTTCTATCCAATACTAATAATAATATGCATTGTGGCAAAGAAGGGGGTCGAGTGATAAATGGCAGATATGTGAGAGCAGAACTAATAAACGGGCTCTGCCCGATCACTAAAATGGCCACCCCGATCAGAACTACAGATCACAAAATGTCCGACTGCCAAAACTACAAGTCCCAGAAGCAAGGGGAACCCTCAGAAGGTGGAGCCGACACACAGATAAAGGGTCAAGAAAAACCAGGAAGAGAGAGAGAGGGGTGGAAGGATCTATGAACCGTAGAGAAAGAGACAATAGATATTGGCTGGATTTACCGTGTATGAGCTGGACTGTTTTGGACTTACCTGTTGGCGTTTGGACCTGGACATACCGAGAACCCGATTCGTGTACCGAACCCTGCTATCCTTGACCTTGCCTACGACCTGGGTGGACCAGGACGGAGAGACAAACACACAGGTACTGTCCTGTTCGAAAGAACTCTCATTCTGGGGTAATTTGGTGACAGTTTCCCACTTAATTTGTGACAAATGCTCATAACCTTGAAGAGGTTTGCCACAGCATATATTAGCATCTGGGACTGAGTAGGAGGCAGTTTACCTTGGGCACACTTTTTATCCAAACGTGAAAATGCTGCCCCCTATCCTAGAGAAGTTAAAGGCACAGTCAACTTAGTGTATGTAAACTTCTGACCCACTGGAATTGTGAATCAGTGAATTATAAGTGAAATAATCTGCCTGTAAACAATTGTTGGAAAAATCACTTGTGTCATGCACAAAGTAGATGACCTAACCGACTTGCCAAAACTATAGTTTGTTAACAAGAAATGTGTGGAGTGGTTGAAAAACAAGTTTTAATGACTCCAACCTAGGTGTATGTAAACTTTCGACTTCAACTGTACATAGCAGTGATAGGCCAAACATCCACTGTATTTAATCAAATAGCCTATCAAACTGTGTTTTGTTCATCTACATTGGAATAAAACTATTTGTCCTTATGAAAACACAGAAGGACATTATTAACCTCCACCAGTTATCCAAGTCACATCAGCAAGTGACCCACTGGCCTTGCAGTTGTAAAACACCAGACATTATTATAAACGTGTAACTAGACATAACATCTTCATTACAGCTACCCAACATGCACTCCTCTATCCCTTCCTTTTCCCCTCTTACCTCCTTTCCACTTCATTTGACAAATATCACACTGTCAGTGCTGAGTGACAACCGAAGCAAAATCATGGCGTCAGACAGCCCAGAGCAGTGTTCGACCCGCAGGCCTGCAGAAGGAAGAGTTACAGCTACAGACATTAAATGTCAAGAAGAAGAGCGGGCATGGGGTCATTGGGGGGTCACGGGGCCATTACCAGAGGCTGCCTCGGCCCTGAGAGAGGCCAGCAGTGGTACACGGCTATGTAATCAGGCGAAGGGACTGGCAGTAGGGAGGACGTTACAGCTATCTGCAGTGACAGCTATCTGCTGGCCGAGCAGACCAGCTCCCAGGACTAGGGGGGATCCCGACCCTTCGCAGTGCGCTGCCGTGTCTGTCTAAGAGCACACACATTTGCTCTAATTAAAAGAGACTTATCGTCAGTGCTGCCGGTGGTGGCTGGCTGCCGTTGTTAATCTCTGGTCGTTATTTAGAACGCAGTTGGCTTGGTAAATATTAGTATTAGAGAGATTAGAAACACGGTGGTAATGGAGGAATTTCCCCTGGTGGAGTGTTTGATTTGCCATGATGTGATGAGCTAAGCTTTGATTAAGCAATCAGGGTTGCGATAGTTCTGATGTGTCGAAGAAGAATTGATGTTTATTTGATTATTCCTTTAGTTCCCGTGGCTGTAGTTGGATGTAGATCAGATAAGACCAATCCCCACTCTGCCATATTCTCCAAAGAGCCCAAATACCTTGTGCAGTGTATTAGAAGGAACATGGTGTTTGTGCAGTGTATTAGAAGGAACATGGTGTTTGTGCAGTGTATTAGAAGGAACATGGTGTTTGTGAACGGACAACTCACCCACCAACCTACTAAACCTGTCATGTCAACAGTGTAGGTGA
>NW_019942725.1:385176-389925 GCF_002910315.2 Salvelinus sp. IW2-2015 | reverse complement strand
ACAGGTTGTAGCCAATAGCTATCACCTACACTGTGACATGACAGGTTGTAGCCAATAGCTATCACCTACACTGTGACATGACAGGTTGTAGCCAAAAGCTATCACCTACACTATAACATGTAGGCTAATTATTTATGTACATTTACAGTTCATGTCAGAAGTTTACATACACTTAGGTTGGAGTCATTAGAACTCGTTTTTCAACCACTCCACACATTTCTTGTTAACAAACTATAGTTTTGGCAAGTCGGTTAGGACATCTACTTTGTGCATGACACAAGTGATTTTTCCAACAATTGTTTACAGACAGAATATTTCACTTTTAATTCACTGTATCACAATTCCAGTGGGTCAGACGTCCACATACACTAAGTCGACTGTGCCTTTAAACAGCTTGGAAAATTCCATAAAATTATGTCATGGCTTTAGAAGCTTCTGATAGGCTAATTGACATTGTTTGAGTAAATTGGAGGTGTACCTGTGGATGTATTTCAAGGCCTACCTTCAAATTCAGTGCCTCTTTGCTTGACATCATGGAAAATCAAAAGAAATCAGCCAAGAACTCAGAAAAAAAATTGTAGACCTCCACACGTCTGGTTCATCCTTGGGAGCAATTTCCAAATGCCTGAGGGTACCACGTTCATCTGTGCAAACAATAGTACGCAAGTATAAACACCATGGGACCACGCATCCTTCATACCGCTCAGGAAGGAGACACGTTCTGTCTCCTAGAGATGAACGTACTTTGATGCGAAATGTGCAAATCAGTCCAAGAACAACAGCGAAGGACCTAGTGAGGATGCTGGAGGAAACAGGTACAAAAGTATCTATATCCACAGTAAAACGAGTCCTATATCGACATAACCTGAAAGTGCCTCTCAGCAAGGAAGAAGCCACTGCTCCAAAACCACCATATAAAAGCCAGACTACGGTTTGCAACTGCACGTGGGGACAAAAATCATACTTTTTGGAGAAATGTTCTCTGGTCTGATGAAACAAAAATAGAACTGTTTGGCCATAATGACCATCGTTATGTTTGGAGGAAAAGGGGGAGGCTTGCAGAACACCATCCCAACCGTGAAGCACGGGGGCGGCAGCATCATGTTGTGGGGGTGCTTTAATGCAAGAAGGGATTGGAAGGAAAATGATGTGGATATATTGAAGCAACATCTCAAGACATCAGTCAGGAAGTTAAAACTTGGTCGCAAATGGGTCTTCCAAATGGTCAATGACCCCAAGCATACTTACAAAGTTATGGCAAAATGGCCTAAGGACAACAAAGTCAAGGTATTGGAGTTTCCAAAACAAAGCCCTGACCTCAATCCTGTAGAAAATGTGTGGGCAGAACTGAAAAAACGTGTGCGAGCAAGAAGGCCTACAAACCTGACTCAGTTACACCAGCTCTGTCAAGGAGTAATGGGTCAAAATTCACCCAACTTATTGTGGGAAGCTTGTGGAAGGCTACCCGAAACGTTTGACCCAAGTTAAACCATTTAAAGGCAATTCTACCAAATACTAATTGAGTATATGTAAACTTCTGACCCACTGGGAATGTGATGAAAGAAATAAAAGCTGAAATAAATAATTCTCTCTACTATTATTCTGACATTTCACATTCTTAAAATGAAGTGGTGATCCTAACTGACCTAAGACAGGGAATTTGTACTAGGATTAAATGTCAGGAACTGTGAAACTGAGTTGACATTTGTTTGGCTAAGGTGTATGCAAACTTCTGATTTCAACAGTACATATGGAGTCATGTAGTAACCAAAAATGTGTTAAACAAATCAAATTTTATTTTGGATTTTAGATTTTTCAAAATAGTCACCCTTTGCCTTGATGACAGCTTTGCACACTCTTGGCATTCTCTCATCCAGCTTCACCCGGAATGCATAATTGTGGAGGCCAGGTCATCTAATGCAGCACTCCATCACTCTCCTTGTTGGTCAAATAGCCTGTACACAGGCTGGTGTGTTGGGTCATTGTCCTGTTGAATAACAAATGACAGTCCCACTAAGCGCAGGGCAGATGGGAGTGCGTATCACTGCAGTATTCTGTGGTAGCTATGCTGGTTAAGTGTGCCTTGAATTCTAAATAAATCAAGGTCACCAGCAAAGCACCATCACATCTCCTCCTCCATGCTTCACGGTGGGAACCACACATGTAGAGATCATCCGTTCACTGGCTGTCCTGATGAGAGCCAGTTTCATCGTAGCTTTTGATGGTTTTTGCGACTGCACTTGAAGAAACTTTAAAAGTTCTTGAAATGTTCCGGATTGACTGACCATCATGTCTTAAAGTAATGATGGACTGTTGTTTGTCTTTGCTTATTTGAACTGTTCTTGCCATATAATGGTATTTTACCAAATAGGGATATCTTTTGTATACCACCCCTACCTTGTCACAACACAACTGATGGGCTCAAACGCATTAAGGAAGAAAGATTTTTTTTWAAATTTACTTTTAACAAGGCACACCTGTTAATTGAAATGCATTCCAGGTGACTACCGCATGAAACTGGTTGAGAGAATGCCAAGAGTGTACAAAGCTGTCATCAAGGCAAAGGGTGGCTACTTTGAAGAATTCCAATTATAAAATCTACTGTATTTTGATTTGTTTAACACTTTTTTGTTTACTACATGATTCAATATGTATTATTTCATACTGTTGATGTCTTCACTAGTATTCTACAATGTAGAAAATAGTGAAAATAAAGAAAATCCCTGGAATAAGTAGGTGTGTCCAAACATTTGACTGGTTCTGCAGGTCCATCAACATCATTCACTAGTAGCCCTCTAACCATTGCTACATCTCTTGATTGCTCATCAAGATCATTGGAAAACTGACCTTGAACCACCTTTGTCTGGGGGTCAAGAAATTCCAAACCTATAGGAGGCAGTGTTGAGTAGGGAGTCTCCAAAACTATATAACTTGAGTCCTGCAGCCCATCTACGGTAAGCATGGCTACTAGAGTGATATAATGCATGCACTGCGAAACGAGGGTCGAGGATGTACAGGCAAAAAGAAGTCCAGACGTTCTAAAATAACCCCCTGAGCACTCAAAGGAAGGAAGAGCGTGGACAGAATGTCCAGCCCTATGTTCCCTCAGACCTATGTTCCCTCAGACCTATGTTCCCTCAGACCTATGTTCCCTCAGACCTATGTTCCCTCAGACCTGTGTTGACTGAGTGGGCTGAGTGAACATAGGGCTGAGGGAACAGAACATAGGGCTAAGGGAACATAGGGCTGAGGGAACAGAACATAGGGCTAAGGGAACATAGGGCTGATGGAACAGAACATAGGGCTAAGGGAACATAGGGCTGATGGAACAGAACATAGGGCTAAGGGAACATAAGGTTGATAGAACATAGGGCTAAGGGTACATAGGGTTGAGAGAACATAGGTCTAAGGGAACATAGGTCTGAGGGAACATAGGTCTGAGGGAACATAGGTCTAAGGGAACATAGGGTTGAGAGAACATAGGGCTAAGGGAACATAGGGTTGAGAGAACATAGGGCTAAGGGAACATAGGGTTGAGAGAACAAGGGCTAAGGCGAACATAGCGTTGAGAGAGAACAATAGGCGCAAGGGAACATAGGGTTGATAGAGAGCATACCAGGGCTTAAGGAGTAGAAACGTGCCACGTTGGGTGACTAAGTGTAAGAACAATAAGGGCGTGAACATAGGCAGAGGTACATAGGGGTTGAGCGGAACTATAGGTCTAAGGAACATAGGGTTGATTAGAACATAGGCTAAGGGATACATAGTGAGTTGAGGAGATAAAATAGGTACCAAGCACTATTGGTAATCGACCCATAGGCTAACGGGAACATAGGTTGCAGAGAACATAGGGCTAAGGGAACATAGGGTTGAGAAACATCAGGCTGAGGAAACATAGGGGTTGAAGAACAGGAAGGGAACATAGGGCTAAGAGGGTAACATATGGGAACATACGCATAGAAGTCATAGGGAGCACATAGGCTCTAGAGGAGACATAGGGTTGAGAGAACATAGGGCAATGGAACATAGGTTGAGAGAAACATAGACATGGTCCCGTATAGCCTGTCTTTTTACTGTTTTTTATTTCTATACTTACCTGTTCACCAATACCTGTTTGTGACTATTGGTTTAGAGCCTGTAAGTAAGCATTTCACTGTAAGGTCCTACACCATAATGTGAATATTCAGCGCCACAGTGACAAATAAACTGATTGATCTTAGTCTTCCCTATGGGCCTATCCAGATGAGACATCTGTCTGACTACTTGTGTGAGTGGATATGTTGAACGTGCTCTCTCGTCTATACTGGCTCTCTTAGATGCAGCTGAATGCTTAGTGGTAGTAGTTCAGTGTCCAGCTAGCTAGTGCTGGTAGCGTACCTATAGACAATAATCAGATAACGAGTGCCCAACGTTACCCTACAGGAACCCAAGTTTCACTCGGTGCTTACCCAGCCAGCCAGGCAAATGCTGATAGTGGTAGTGGGGTAGTAGATGTTTAGCTCCTTTTAGCCCTAATCCTCCATAAAAGTGAAGCTCTACCGTAGCCTTCTTGGGTACCAGAGTGCAGTAGATGTCTAGGCCTTCCTGATCAATGTGTCTCCTCCGAGTCTTGAGTCAGGGTAGTGGTGTGTCGCTGTGAGTCTAGCCAAATGCCCAGGATCAAAACTCTAGGGTTGGGTATTAAGATGTCGATGTAAACCTCCCCATCTCTACCCAATCTACGTGGCATTAATCTGATTGAATACGTAG
>NW_019942725.1:382085-385151 GCF_002910315.2 Salvelinus sp. IW2-2015 | reverse complement strand
ACGGTTGAGAGCACCCATAGGGGCCTAAACGGAACCAAGGGTTAGAGACATAGGCTAGGAACATAGCGCGTTGACAGAACAATAGGGCCTAAGGGAACATACGGGTGAGAGAACATACGGCTAAGGGAAATCATAGGGTTGAGAAAACATAGGCTAACAAGGGTGAGAGAACAACGGGTTGAGAGAACATAGGGCTAAGGGGAACATAGGTTGCAGAGAAACCATAAAGACAGTGGTCCCGTATAGCCTGTCTTTTTACTTTTTATTTCTATACTTACCTGTATCACCAATCACCTGTTTTGCACTATTGGTTAGAGCCTGTAAGTAAGCATTTCACTGAAGGTCCTACACCTATTGTATTCAGCGCGCACGTGACAAAATACACTTTGATTTGTTTACACGAGAGCACTTCTTTGCTGACTTTTTTTGTTAGTTTGACTTGCTTGCCTAACTGATCGGTGCACTATGCTAGTTCATTCAGCTAGCTAGATCTTGGCTAACCAACAATACAAAACGCAGTGCCAACTACCACAGAAGAAGCTCCTTACCAGCAGCCAAGCCAGCAAGGCGTACAACATAACTGACTCACCTCCGGTACCAAGGACTGGACATGTTTGCCGATTTCTGATGGGCCTCTTGACGTTCTACCGCAAATGCCAGGATAAAACTCTAGGGTTGGATGATAGTACCCAACTTTAATCCTTCATATTTTGAACGGCAACATTGGGCCGTATCAGATATGTGTCAACCTTTTTACCAGTAGCTACTTTGACCAACTTAAATAATATGTAACAGGGTGGAGCTGCCTCGTTGAATAACGGGATACATCCTCATGTGATTTAGAAATGTGAGCATCTTGGCTGCCTTTGAATAATTGTTTTCATGTTCCTGATTGGTTTCCAGGAAGTGCATGATACTGCACCTCCACCCCATGTCCTCTCAAACCAATGTTCTGTTCTGCTGAAAAAAGGGTGGTCCATTTCCTGTTGCTCGTTCTCTACCACACAAAAAGGCGTGTCCATTTCCTGTTCTTTCTCTACAAAAAGCGGTGGTCCCATTTCCTGTCTGTTCTCTACAAAAAGGAGTGGTGTCCATTTCCCTGTTCTGCTTCTCTACAAAGGGTGCTCCATTGCCTGTTACTGTTACTCTACGAAAAAGGGCTGCCTCCATTGCCTCTGTTCTAGTTCATCTTACAAAAAGGGTGCTCCATTGCCTGTTCTGTTCTCTACAAAAAGGGTGCTCCATTGCCTGTTCTGTTCTCTACAAAAAGGGTGCTCCATTGCCTGTGCTGTTCTCTGCAGAGAGAAGGGACAGAGTTGCTACTGTTTCAAAGTCATACTGTTAGAATTAAATTGAGATGAACTTTATCAGATTCTTTACAGTAGGCCTATTTATTTGATTAAGTAGCCTGGAAACTGAAATTCATGAACAATTGACAGATATTCAATACAGGCTCTGTGTGTTTGTATTAAAGAGTTCTGAATATTGAGTATGTGTGTTTGGTCGTGAGGGACTTGGAGACAGCCAGCAAGTGCCTTTATTGACCCAGCCTTATCATGTTTGTTACACATGTCATTGGTGTTTCATTAGACTGCTACCTGACAGCCTGATGAAGATCCTGTGGTCTGTGGATGGCTCTTCTTTCTACTGTGTTGGTTACGTCAATAAGAACTTCTGTCAGCTGTACAATAACAAGTAAGGATAGTTCATAGCCAGAGGCCGTAGGACGCTTTTTCATTATCTAGCGATCCTATTTAATAGCTAAATATTTGTCTGATTTTCTTGTTGTGGCGCAAAATGTACTCTGCAAAATATGGGGAGAGTAAGAAGTGGAAAGGCACATGGACGAGGTTCAGTAATTAGTTGTAATTCCAATTGAATATCACTTAATTTATCCCACTAAAGTCAAAGTATTGGGTAAAGATAGTAAAGCAGCGTGAATTAAAATACCAGAAGCAGTTACACATATGCATATCATATATATATGCACACTAGATACAGACATACTGTAACATGAAATATTGAAATATTCAATCTATAGACATACTGTACATAATACAATTATTATACGTTTTGAGTGTGAATGGTTCATGATATATTATGCATAGGTATCTATTTATGCTTGTATGTACTAAATATTGTGTTCTAACCCCAACGTATTATTTATTTAATTTAATCCTTATTTAAACAGAAAGTTCATTTGAGACACAGAGACATCCTACAGAAAATATTTACAATCCTTCTGAAAGAGTAGAGGAGAGACCAGAGGAGAGACCAGTGGAGAAATTGTAAGAAAGAGTAGGAGAGAGACCAGAGGAGAGACCAGAGGAGAGAGTAGAGGAGAGATTACAGGAGAGACCAGAGGATATACTATAGGAAAGAGAAGAGGAGAGACCAGGGGAGACAGTAGAGGAGAGACCAGAGGAGACAGTAGAGGAGAGACCAGAGGAGACAGTAGAGGAGAGACCAGAGGAGACAGTAGAGGAGAGACCAGAGGAGACAGTAGAGGAAAGACCAGAGGAAAGAGTATATTTCAGAGAAGACGAGAGACAGTAATGCACTGTTCAGTATTGCACTGGCAGGCAGGCAGCGAAACAGACCGACTGTTGTGGTATTTACATAGATAACTAAACCATCAGGCTACATTCAACACTGTCAAGACAATCTCCTGTTGTCCCTTCCAAGTTAAACGGTATAGTTTGAAGCGCTTCCGTGTTGAAATGTGTTCAGGCTGAAACACAGGGGTGATACGAGCCTCCCAATCTAACTGGCCTTCCGTTTGTTTTTCTCTTCTCTCTGTTAATGACCTCTCTTATTAAAGGGCAGGAAGGAAGCCTCCGTCTGAAATGCGATCCGTGCTGTGGGGAATAACGATACACACGCACACATACATACATACATACTGACACACACACACACACACACACACACACACACACACTGCCCTGGGGGAATTCACTGTCCTGAGGGGAAGTTCCACTGCCCTGGGGGAATTCCACACCTGCCCTGGGGGAATCTCCACTGTCCTGGGGGAAATCCACCTGTCCTGGACTCTCTCTTCTTAGG
>NW_019942725.1:379599-381610 GCF_002910315.2 Salvelinus sp. IW2-2015 | reverse complement strand
TATGTGTGTTGTGTGTGTTGGCGTGCTGTATTCAGTGTGTGTGTATGTGTGTATCGTGTGTGTGTGTGTGTGTGTGTGTGTGTGTGTGTGTGTATCGTATTTCGTGGTTGTGTGTGTTATTCAGTATGCTGTGATCAGTATGTCTGTGTGTTGCCATTGTGTGTAATCAGTGTGGTGTGTTGTGTGTGTGTATCAGTGTGTGGTATGTGTGTGTGATGTATCGATGTCAGTGGAATTCCCCCAGGGCAGTGGAATTCCCCCAGGGCAGTGGAATTCCCCCAGGACAGTGGAAATTCCCCCAGGACAGTGGAAATTCCCCCAGGACAGTGGGATTCCCCCAGGACAGTGGAATTCCCCCAGGACAGTGGAATTCCCCCAGGACAGTTAGGATCTTGGTTTTGTTATCTTGTTTAATTGATATTGGAGGACGATGGGGCCACTGCCAACAGACACAGGATGCACCATCAGGGCTTTGTTTGTAAGAAAAACGGAATGAGAAATATATCCTAATACATACAGTTTTAATTCAGCTATCTGCAAGCCATTTCCTGCTTTGTCAACGCTGTGATTTCAATAGTTAACAACACATCAGCTTATGGTTCCTCCTTCAAATGCTTTATTGACCAAGGAGGGTACTTTGGGAATTAATGTGGCTTTCATTGTATGGACTCAGTCACAAACACGTTACTAAAAGAAGAGGACATAATCCTTAAAGGGACACTGACATAGTGAGAACAATGTATACAGAAAGGCTACAGTACATTAGACTGGTTTTCAATAGGAAAACCATATCATTTGAATGAAGTGTTATGCTCCTCTCTTGTCCTGTGTCAGAGAGCAGCCTGGGAGATCACAGTGTGTGACAGGTCGGGCTGTGAGGGGGACGTTTGAGCAGAGCCACGCCTACTTCGGTGACTCGTCAGTGACGGTGTGCTAGAGAAACGGTTCATGGACCTCTTTCCGTCAACTGTCGACCACACACCTACACAGTGTCAAGGGAGTACCTCTCCACTGTCCCAATGCCGTCAAGTGAGTTTGCTTCCTCAAAATGTATTTATTGTTCCCTCCATCCTCTACCAGCAGCCTCTCTCTCTCTCTCTCTCTCTCTCTCATAAAAACTCCATTGATCCATCTGTAACGGCTTTCCTCTTCCTCCTCTGAGGATGAAGAGTAACAAGGATCGGAGAACCAATGCGCAGCGTGGTAAGTGTTCATGAGGAGTTTTAATAGAACAAAACTGAACACTGAAATACAAAACAATAAAGTAACGAACGAAAACCGAAACAGTTCTGTGTGGAACATACAGACACGGAAGACAACCACCAACAAAACACAACAGAAAACAGGCTACCTAAATATGGTTCCCAATCAGAGACAACGACTAACACCTGCCTCTGATTGAGAACCATATCAGGCCGAACACAGAAACAGACAAACTAGACATACAACATAGAATGCCCACTCAGATCACACCCTGACCAAACAAAACACAGAAACATACAAAGCAAACTATGGTCAGGGCGTGACACCATCCTTCTAGCAATCTCAAATCATGTCATATTTGGGAGGTGCTGATCCTGAGTGAAAAGAGCTCTTGTCGTTCTTCTGCCGTCAAACCTTTGTCCCCTCCACCCTCTCCCCTCAGGCCAGGCCAGGCTGGCAGTCTCTGATGGCTTAGTTGGACATGGGAACCATCTCTAGGAGCAGCCAGGTCATTGGTGGAGACAGCAGCATCTCCAAAAGCAGCCAGGTCATGGGTGGAGACAACAGCATCTCTAAAAGCAGCCAGGTCATTGGTGGAGACAACAGCATCTCTAAAAGCAGCCAAGTCATTGGTGGAGACAACAGCATCTCTAAAAGCAGCCAGGTCATTGGTGGAGACAGAATGGTCAACTTGCTGCTGCTGTCGCCTGGCATCATCATCGGCATATGGAGAGTAGGTCTACATTTACAGTATGCACTGATGGTGAGTTGATCTGTTCCTGATGAGGAGGAGGAGGGGGAGGGAGGG
>NW_019942725.1:375507-378829 GCF_002910315.2 Salvelinus sp. IW2-2015 | reverse complement strand
AACCCCTACACTTACCATAACTCTTACCTACCCCTATAACCTTAACCCCTACACTTACACCTACCCCTAACCTTAACCCCTACACTTACACTTACACCTACCCCTAACCTTAACCTTAACCCCTACACTTACCATAACTCTTACCTACCCCTATAACCTTAACCCCT
Organism: Salvelinus sp. IW2-2015; assembly: GCF_002910315.2. Lineage (NCBI taxonomy): Eukaryota > Metazoa > Chordata > Actinopteri > Salmoniformes > Salmonidae > Salvelinus > Salvelinus sp. IW2-2015. The sequence continues at coordinate 378,662 of NW_019942725.1, read as the reverse complement.
ACACTTACACCTACCCTAACCTTAACCCCTACACTTACACTTACCCTAACAATAACCCTTACCTACCCCTAACCTTAACCCCTACACGTACACCTATCCTAACCCTAAACCTTACCTACCCCTATAACCTTACCCCCAACACTTACACTTACCCTAACCCTTACCTACCCCTATAACCTTAACCCCTACACTTACACTTACCCTAACCCTAACCCTTACCTACCCCTAACCTTAACCCCTACACTTACCATAACTCTTACCTACCCCTATAACCTTAACCCCTACACTTACACCTACCCTAACCCTAACCCTTACCTACCCCTATAACCTTAACCCCTACACTTACACTTACCCTAACCATAACCCTTATCTACCCCTAACCTAAACCCCTACACTAAGCATAACCCTAACCTTAACCATTTTACATTTTAACTTCAATAGGTTACGGACGTCCCAAGGAACCAAGATAGCACAGACCATTTGGTATGCAGCTCCTGGCTCCTGCCGCCCCAGCCCCGCCCAGCCCAGCCCCGCCCCGCCCAGCCCCGCCCTGCCCAGCCCAGCCCCGCCCCGCCCTTGTCCAGGCCAGCCACAGTCCTGTCTCTATATTCACCTTCTCCATGTCTTTATTACCAACAGATGGCCCACTGGCTGTTTCACAGTGTCTTTAAAGACGTCATGACCAGATGTCCCGTAATATGACTAAGGGCCATTTGTTGTTCCACTTCCTACCCAGAATGATACATTATTCATATTTATTATAGCACTTATGCTGTTATTGACATTTTGGCCTTTCCCATCGTAAAGTCTATAATAGGTTCACCACTTTCAAACTCATCAAGGTTAAATAGAATTGTATTCTAATATATAACATTCATAAACCAATTTGAGTTCAGTTTAGAGGCAATCTTCATAATATCCTTGTGATGAGGTGTGCCAACTGCACGCTATCTCTAAATTGGTGCTGTGAGTTGATGTGACTGAGCCATAGACCTGCAGGTAGAGTGCTACCTCCCTCTGCTGGTAAAAGATGGGGATGGTCCTATAGTCCTCTGTTCAACATTCATTAATTATCTCTCTCTGTGTCTCTTTCTTTCTCTCTATCACGCTCGCTCTCTCTCTCCCTCTCTCCCCCTCTCCCCCTCTCTCTCTCTCTCTCTCTCTCTATCTCTCTATCTCTCTATCTCTCTTTCTCTATCTATCTCTCTATCTCTCTTTCTCTATCTATCTATCTCTCTATCTTTCTCATCTCTCTTTCTCTATCTATCTCTCTTTCTCATCTCTCTTTCTCTATCTATCTATATATCTCAATTCAAGGGGCTTTATTAGCATGGGAAACATATGTTGACATGGTCAAAGCAAGTGAAGTAGATAATATACAAAAGTGAAAATGAACAGTAAACATTACACTCACATAAGTTCCAAAAGAATAAAGACATTACAAATGTCATATTATGTCTATATTCAGTGTTGTAACGATGTACAAATGGTTAAAGTTCAAAAGGGAAAATGCATTAGCATAAATATGGGTTGTATTTACAATGGTGTTTGTTCTTCCCTGGTTGCCCTTTTCTTGTGGCAACAGGTCACAAATCTTGCTGCTGTGATGTCACACTGTGGTATTTCACCCAATAGATCTAGGAGTTTATCAAAATTGGATTAGTTTTATCAGTTTCCACCTCATGTTGTGGGTAGTGTGCACGTAGCCTGTCTTCTCTTGAGAGCCAGGTCTGCCTACGGCGGCCTTTCTCAATAGCAAGGCTAGGCTCACTAAATCTGTACAAAATCAAAGCTTTCCTTAAGTTTGGGTCAGTCACAGTGGTCAGGTATTCTGCCAATGTGTACTCTCTGTTTAGTGACAAATAGCATTCTAGCTTGCTTTGTTTTTTGTTATTTCTTTCCAATGTGTCAAGTAATTATCTTTTTGTTTTCTCATGATTTGGTTGAGTCTAATTGTGTTGCTGTCCTGGGGCTCTGCGGGGTGTGTTTGTGTTTGTGAACAGAGCCCCAGGACCAGCTTGCTTAGGGAACTTTTCTCCAGGTTAATCTCTCTGTAGGTGATGGCTTTGTTGTGGAAGGTTAGGGAATTGCTTCCTTTTAGGTGGTTGTAGAATTGAACGGCTCTTTTCTGATTTTTGATAATTAGCGGGGCATGGGCCTAATTCTGCTCTGCATGCATTATTTGGTGTTCTACGTTGTACACAGAGGATATTTTTGCAGAATTCTGCATGCAGAGTCTCAATTTGGTGTTTGTCCCATTTTGTGAAATGTTGATTGGTGAGCGAACCCCAGACTTCACAACCATAAAGGGAAGTGGGTTCTATAACAGATTCAAGTATTTTTAGCCAGATCCAAATTGGTATGTCGAATTTTATGTTCCTTTTGATGGCATAGAATGCCCTTCTTGCCTTGTCTCTCAGATCGTTCAAAGGTTTGTGGAAGTTACCTGTATCACTGATGTTCAGGCCGAGGTAGGTATCGTTTTTTGTGTGCTCTAGGGCAATGGTGTCTAGATGGAATTTGTATTTGTGATCCTGGGAACTGGACCTTTTTTGGAACAGCATTATTTTTTGTCTTACTGATAATTACTGTCAGGGCCCAGGTCTGACAGAATCTGTGCAAAAGATCTAAGTGCTGCTTTAGGCCCTCCTTGGTTGAGGACAGAAGCACCAGATAATCGGCAAACAGTAGACATTTGACTTCAACATACCATTCTAATGCCTAAGTTCAAGGTCGGAATACACCTAGAGAAAAGTGCATGAAAATGTAATTCCATTCCATTTACGCACATTTAACACGGGTCGGAATTCCTCCTTTGTTGACTTGATGTGGTTCTTGTGGTTTTTTATGGTCAGGTTGATGATGGCTTTATCCAGCTCGTCTCTACTCTCTCTGGTAGGGTCATCAGGAGTAACCAGTCCCAGCACACCCCTCTCTCTTGTAGGTTCCGTCTATCCTGAAGGTCTGAGGCTCAGGACTGTCGAGGTACTGCAGAGGGCTCCCAGTGGAACCACCAGTGAACAAGTCTCTCTCCCATCTCTCTCGCTCCCAAATCATATTGCTCTCTATCTCCCTCCTCACTCAGTCCTTCTCTCTTTCTTTCTCATTCTCTATCGCTCTCTCCCCCCTCCTCTCTCCCCCTCCTCTGTCTATCT